>NC_092103.1:50395792-50565792 GCF_045679555.1 Salvelinus alpinus | reverse complement strand
CCCAAAGCCCAGGACCAAGAGGCATGGAGAGACAGCCTTTTAACTATCCCAAAGCCCAGGACCAAGAGGCATGGAGACAGCCTTTTAACTATCCCAAAGCCCAGGACAAAGAGGCATTGAGAGACAGCCTTTTAACTATCCCAAAGCCCAGGACCAAGAGGCATGAAGAGACAGCCTTTTAACTATCCCAAAGCCTAGGACCAAGAGGCATGGAGAGACAGCCTTTTAACTATCCCAAAGCCCAGGACCAAGAGGCATGGAGAGACAGCCTTTTAACTATCCCAAAGCCCAGGACCAAGAGGCGTGGAGAGACAGCCTTTTAACTATCCCAAAGCCTAGGACCAAGAGACATGGAGAGACAGCCTTTAGTTACTATGCCCCCAGCCCCTAGAACAGCCTGCCAGAGAACCTGAGGGGGGCTGAAACTGGGGACATTTTAAAAGAGATCTTAAAACACACCTTTTTAGTTTAGTTTTTCCTCAGGCTGATTTTTAGTCGGTCAGATTTTATTGTTATTCTTTAGTTGTTTTATCCTCTCATGTTTGTTGTGTAGTAAATATTTACGATTTTATTTTCAATGTTTTCATTCGTTTTTTCCTGTGAAACACATTGTGTTGCATTCCATGTCTGAAATGTGCTGTATCAATAAAGTTTGATTAGATTTGACTACTGGAGACCAGTCACTCTGTAATGCCTTGAGAAGTGAATAGGGCCAGGAGTGTTTCCGGGTCATATCATCAGAAGGAACTCCTAGCCAGTACATCAAGTCAACAGATGAGGTTGTTTCAACAACATACATCTACCAACAAGCTGAGTTGTTGTTGTGACATTATATATTTCCCATCTTTGCTCTAAGATCTTTTGAGGTAGTGAACGTTCAAAAGCTTTCACAGGCACGAGTTAGAACGTTACAGGAGGGTTAGCCCACCTGAACACCTAGAGTTCCAACATGCTCTACGGTCACACCCCTCAAACTTAACTATGTGTGACAGGCTGGTAGGGAAGGCAAAGAGTGACAGCTGCTGCTTAAATTATCCCTTGTCCCGTAACGCTTGTCCCATAGCCATGTAGCTCCTACCCCAGTCCACAACACTAACAGGGGCTCTGTTGAAGAAGAAATGGGGACGGAGGGGGTATGAGGGGGTCTGACAGATGGGGTATGAGGGAGTCTGAAGAGGGTGGTATGAGGGGGTCTGAAGAGGGTGGTATGAGGGGGTCTGAAGAGAGGGTAGGATTGGGTCTGTGAGGGAGTCTGCAGAGGGGGTAGGAGGGGGTCTGAAGAGAGTCTGGAGAGGGGGTTCTGAAGAGAGGGTCTGGAGAGGGGGTTCTGAAGAGAGGGTCTGGAGAGGGGGTTCTGGAGAGTGGGTAGGAGGGGGTCTGGAGAGAGGCTAGGAGGGGTTCTGAAGAGAGGGTCTGAGGAGGAGGTAGGGGGGGGTCTGTAGAGGGGGTGTGAAGAGGGGGTAGGAGGGGGTCTGACATATAGGGTAGGAGGGGGTGAAGAGGGGGTAGGAGGGTTCCGAAGAGGGGGTAGGCGGTGTCAGAAGATGGGGTATGAGGGGGTTTTGAAGAGGGGGAATGAGGGGGTAGGAGGGGGTGAAGAAGGGGTAGAAGGGAGTCTGATGAGGGGGTAGGGGGTGGTGAAGAGGGGGTAGAAGGGAGTCTGATGAGGGGGTGATGAGGGGGTAGAAGGGAGTCTGATGAGGGGGTAGGAGGGGGTGAAGTGGGGGTAGGAGGGATCCGAAGAGGGGGTAGGAGGGGGTGATGAGGGGGTCTGAGGAGGGGGTGATGAGGGGGTCTGAAGAGGGGGTAGAAGGGAGTCTGATGAGGGGGTAGGAGGGGGTAGGAGGGGGTGTGAAGAAGGGGTCTGAATAGGGGTAGTAGTAGATCTGAAGCGGGGAGGGGGTCTGAAGAGAGGGTAGGAGGCATCTGAAGAGGGGGTAGGAGGGGGTCTGAAGTAGGGGTCGGAGGGCTGAAGAAAGGTTTGGAGAGAATTCTGAAGAGGGTGTAGGATGGGTCTGAGGAGGGGATAGGAAGGGATCAGAAGAGGGGGAGGAGGGGGTTTTGAGTCATTCGTGTCAACATGTCAGAGGGCTCTCACTCTGCAAACATCTAGGAGAGGAGTGGAGTAGAGCTCATCATTAAGCTCGAGGCCCAGGGTCTGAACCCCGCCCTGTGCAACTGGGTCCTAGACTTCCTGACGGGCCGCCCCCAGGTGGTGAAGGTAGGAAGCAACACCTCCACTTCACTGATCCTCAACACTGGGGCCCCACAAGGGTGTGTGCTCAGCCCCCTCCTGTACTCCCTGTTCACCCATGACTGCGTGGCCACGCACACCTCCAACTCAATCATCACATTTGCAGATGACACAAAAGTAGTAGGCCTGATTACCAACAATGATGAGACAGTCTACAGGGAGGAACCTCTCCCCCAACGTCAACAAAACAAAGGAGCTGATCGTGGACTTCAGGACACAGCAGAGGGAGCACACCCCTATCCGCATAGATGGGACCGCAGCGGAGAAGGTGGAAAGTTTGAAGTTCCTCGGCGTACATATCACTTTACAAACTGAATTGGTCAGGAGGCTGAAGAAATTTGGTTTGTCACCTAAAACACATACACCACCCGATGTCACAGGAAGGCCATCAAGGACAACAATCACCAGAGCCACTGCCTGTTCTCCCCGCTATCGTCCAGAAGGTGAGGTCAGTACAGGTGCTTCAAAGCTGGGACCGAGAGACTGAAAAACAGCTTCGATCTCAAGGCCATCAGACTGTTAGACAGCCATCACTAACATAGAGAGGCTGCTGCCAACATACAGACTCAAATCACTGGAAACATTAATAAATGGAACAATAGTCACTTTAATAACATTTACATATTTTGCATTACTCATCTCATATGTATATACTGTATTCTATCTTAGTCTACACCGCTCTGATATTGCTCGTCTAAATATTGATATATTCATTTTTTTTACCCCTTTTCTCCTCAATTTCGTGGTATCCAACTGATAGTTACAGTCTTGCCGCATCGCTGCAACTCCCGTACGGAGGTGAAGGTCGAGAGCCGTGCGTCCTCCGAAACACAACCCAGACAAACCAACTTGCTTCTTGACCCAACGCCTCCTTAACCCGGGAGCCCGCCGCACCACTGTGTCGTACACCGTACACCTGGCGACCGTGTCAGAGTGCATTGCGCCCAGGCCCGCCACAGGAGTCGCTAGAGAGCGATGGGACAAGAACAACCCTCCGCTAAGCCGGACGACGCTGGGCCAATTGTGCACCGCCCCATGGGTCTCCCGGTCAGAGCCTGGACTCGAACCAGGTTCTCTAGTGGCACAGCTGGCACTGCGATGCCGTGGACCACTGCGCCCCTTGGGAGGCCCGTATTTACATATCCTAAACTCCATTCCTTTACTTTAGATTTTTGTGTATTGTGTCTATTGTTGTGAAATTGTTAGATATTATTTGTTAGATATTACTGCACTGTTGGAACTAGAAACACAAGCATTTCGCTACGCCGGCAATAACATCTGCTAAACACGTGTATGTGACCAATAAGATTTGATTTAATTTGAGAGGAGCGAGGCCTGACTGCATGGCTGCCCTGGTCTCAACACACACGCATATGCACACACACACACACACACACACACACACACACACACACACACACACACACACACACACACACACACACACACACACACACACACACACACACACAACCACACAACCACCCTCCTCCTCCTCAAGCCAGTTAATTAGAGGTATAGAGGGAAA
Source organism: Salvelinus alpinus (assembly GCF_045679555.1). Lineage (NCBI taxonomy): Eukaryota > Metazoa > Chordata > Actinopteri > Salmoniformes > Salmonidae > Salvelinus > Salvelinus alpinus. The sequence goes on along the minus strand of NC_092103.1, from coordinate 50,562,010 downwards.
GGCGCTGTCTGCTGATTGGACCATGTGAAAAAGCCGCAGAGTGCAGCTCTAGAGACTTCCCACAGCACGGCAATGCAATCCTGGGTTCACATACTATTGGAAATCATTGTTAGTACTATATATTAGCTTCATTGAGGTTGTCTGTTGCAGTGTAACCAATAGGAAACATCCAAACGTGTGAGCCCCGCCCACCTTGCACTTCATGCAGGCTAGAGTACATGCTGAAACGATTTGAAATATTTGAAATAGTATTTGAACCCAGGTTTGCTTCTGACTGAGGTTTAGGGCTGAGCACTAAAACACAGGGTACTGAAGCTCCAACCAACGTAACCCAAACCAAGGTAATAAGGACTCTAGGAAAATTACTGCTCCTTCTCATGACCCAGATAGCAGCAGTCATACAGGAAACCTCTCTCTGCAGAGGCTCTGGGTTTATATCGAACTTATACATGGTGGAGTTTTACATCATTAACTCATGCAACCAATTAGTGACTGGCCAATATGAAAAAATACTTTAGTACCAATGGTATAAATACTGGCCCACACCCCGCGGACCCCCCACACCCCGCGGACCCCCCCACACCCCACGGACCCCCCCACACCCCACGGACCCTCCCACACCCCGCGGACCCCCCACACCCCACGGACCCCCCAACACCCCGCGGACCCCCCACCTCCCACAGACCCCCCACACCCCGCGGACCCCCCCACACCCCACGGACCCCCCCACACCCCGCGGACCCCCCCACACCCCACGGACCCCCCAACACCCCGCGGACCCCCAAACACCCCGCGGACCCCCCAACACCCCGCGGACCCCCCACCTCCCACAGACCCCCAACACCCCACGGACCCCCCACCCCCCACGGACCCCCCAACACCCCACGGACCCCCCAACACCCCACGGACCCCCCAACACCCCGCGGACCCCCCAATACCCCGCGGACCCCCCAACACCCCACGGACCCCCCAACACCCCACGGACCCCCCAACACCCCACGGACCCCCCAACACCCCACGGACCCCCCAACACCCCACGGACCCCCCCAACACCCCACGGACCCCCCCACACCCCACGGACCCCCCCACACCCCACGGACCCCCCAACACCCCACGGACCCCCAACACCCCACGGACCCCCCACACCCCACGGACCCCCCACACCCCACGGACCCCCCAACACCCCACGGACCCCCCACACCCCACGGACCCCCCAACACCCCACGGACCCCCCAACACCCCACGGACCCCCCACCTCCCACGGACCCCCCAACACCCCACGGACCCCCCAACACCCCACGGACCCCCCCACACCCCACAGACCCCTAACACCCCACGGACCCCCCAACACCCCACGGACCCCCCAACACCCCACGGACCCCCCAACACCCCACGGACCCCCCACACCCCACGGACCCCCCAACACCCCACGGACCCCCCACACCCCACGGACCCCCCAACACCCCACGGACCCCCACCTCCCACGGACCCCCGACACCCCCCACGGACCCCCCAACACCCCGCGGACCCCCCACACCCCGCGGACCCCCCCCCCACCCTGCCCCCACCTCCCACGGACCCCCGACACCCCCCACGGACCCCCCAACACCCCACGGACCCCCGACACCCCCCACGGACCCCCCCCCCCCCCCCCTGCCCCCACACCTCACTGTTTCTTCATTCTATGCAATATATTCTCTGCGAATTTCTGGGGAGGGGGTTCAGAGAAATTAGTCGTTGAAGCTGTAGGTTATTGTCCCATCCTACAACCTGTGATTACTGGGTTCTGACCACTAGATGGTGCTGTTCCTGTTTCGTCCTTGCATGTTTCTTCAAATCAAATGTTATCGGTCACATACACATGGTTAACAGACGATATTGTGAGTGTAGCGAAATGCTTGTAATGCATTCTTAGTGAATTTGGTGTTGTTTTTTCCCCCCTATAGTTCAGAGAAATGAGTCATTGAAGTTGTTAGGTTATTGTCCCATTCTACATCCTGGTATTAGTAGGTTCTGACATGTTTTACTGTTGCCTTTTGTAGGACCGCAGATAAAAATGCTAAAAAAATGACTGGGTGGGGGGGACTCGGTCGGTTCACAGTTAGAATAGTAGAAAAAACAAGGTGCTATTTAGAAATGTGGTTCTGCAGCAGCAGTTCTCCTGTTGTTCTGTCAGACACTGAGTCACACTCAATTAGCCATGTCAGCTAACATGTTTTACATTGGTAAGTTAGCCAGCTGTCTAAACCTGTAGTAATCATGGTCCAATTACTGACCAGGGGAACCCCATTGATTTCCTTTGTCACTTACACTCAGATATTATTTTTTTTAAACTGTATTTCTCTCCACCCTTTGTCAAAATGTGTAGAATATCATGAGTTCCTCATGAGTTCAGATGTTTTGTAGCCCCCACCCCCATAAGAGTGGTCCTAGCCCCCACCCCCATCAGAGTGGCCCTCCCTGGGCTAGATCATGTGATCATGTGTCCCAGGGCAGCAGAGTGGTGTGGTTAGCATACATTGATGAGAAGCAGTGTAGTAGGACCCACTGGGGCAACAGCTAAATGCACTGAGCTAATTAGAGTGAGAGATCAGGGCTGTGATCTGTGTTCAGGCCCACAAACAGAGACCCAAACAAAGAAGCCCTGTTGTAAAGAGGTCCTGTTGTAAAGAGGTCTGTTTTAAAGAGGTCTGTTGTGAAGAGCTCTGTTGTGAAGAGGTCTGTTGTGAAGAGGTTCTGTTGTAAAGAGAGCTGTTTTAAAGAGGTCTGTTGTGAAGAGGTTCTGTTATGAAGAGGTCTGTTGTAGAGAGGTTCTGTTGTGAAGAGGTTCTGTTGTGAATAGGTCTGTTGTGAAGAGGTCTGTTGTGAAGAGGTCTGTTGTGAAGAGGTTCTGTTGTGAAGAGGTCTGTTGTGAAGAGATTCTGTTGTAAAGAGGTCTGTTGTGAAGAGGTCTGTTGTGAAGGGGTTCTGTTGTGAAGAGGTCTGTTGTGAAGAGATTCTGTTGTGAAGAGGTTCTGTTGTAAAGAGGTCTGTTCTGAAGAGGTCTGTTGTAAAGAGGTTCTGTTGTGAAGAGGTTCTGTTGTGAAGAGGTCTGTTGTGAAGAGGTTCTGTTTTAAAGAGGTCTGTTGTAAAGAGGTTCTGTTTTAAAGAGGTCTGTTGTAAAGAGGTTCTGTTTTAAAGAGGTCTGTTGTGAAGAGGTTCTGTTGTGAAGATGTTCTGTTGTGAAGAGGTTCTGTTGTGAAGAGGTTCTGTTTTAAAGAGGTCTGTTGTGAAGAGGTCTGTTGTAAAGAGGTCTGTTTTAAAGAGGTCTGTTTTAAAGAGGTCTGTTTTAAAGAGGTCTGTTATGAAGAGGTTCTGTTGTGAAGAGGTTCTCTTTTAAAGAGGTCTGTTGTAAAGAGGTCTGTTCTGAAGAGGTCTGTTGTAAAGAGGTTCTGTTGTGAAGAGGTTCTGTTGTGAAGAGGTCTGTTGTGAAGAGGTTCTGTTGTAGAGAGGTTCTGTTGTAGAGAGGTTCTGTTGTAAAGAGGTTCTGTTGTAAAGAGGTTCTGTTGTAAAGAGGTTCTGTTTTAAAGAGGTCTGTTGTGAAGAGGTCTGTTGTAAAGAGGTTCTGTTTTAAAGAGGTCTGTTGTAAAGAGGTTCTGTTTTAAAGAGGTCTGTTTTGAAGAGGTTCTGTTGTGAAGAGGTTCTGTTGTGAAGAGGTTCTGTTTTAAAGAGGTCTGTTGTGAAGAGGTCTGTTGTAAAGAGGTCTGTTTTAAAGAGGTATGTTTTAAAGAGGTCTGTTATGAAGAGGTTCTGTTGTGAAGAGGTTCTGTTTTAAAGAGGTCTGTTGTGAAGAGGTCTGTTGTAAAGAGTTTCTGTTGTGAAGATGTTCTGTTGTGAAGAGTTCTGTTGTGAAGAGTTCTGTTGTGAAGAGGTCTGTTGTGAAGAGGATTTATGTTGTGAAGAGGTTCTGTTGTGAAGAGGTCTGTTGTGAAGAGGTCTGTTGTGAAGAGGTCTGATGTGAAGAGGTCTGTTGTGAAGAGGTTCTGTTGTAGAGAGGTCTGTTGTGAAGAGGTCTGTTGTGAAGAGGTCTGATGTAAACTGTTTCTCCTCTCAGTAGGAACCCCCCCCTCTCTCTCTCTCTCTCTCTCTCTCTCTCTCTCTCTCTCTCTCTCTCTCTCTCTCTCTCTCTCTCTCTCTCTCTCTCTCTCTCTCTCTCTCTCTCTCTCTCTCTCTCTCTCTCTCTCTCTCTCTCTCTCTCTCTCTCTCTCTCTCTCTCTCTCTCTCTCTCTCTCTCTCTTCTCTTCTCTTCCCCCGTTTGCAGGAATATTTTGTAACCACAGGGGGTGGAATGAGGGAGACTGGGGAAAGTGAGAGAGCGAGAGAGAGAGAAAGAGAGTATTGTCTCCAGTGTGTAAACCATCCAGTAAAAGTTAAAAGTATTTGTGATTATAATCCAACACACATCTCCACTCAGAGCTCTGTAACTCACACACAAGAGGACTGAACTTGGTTTCTCCCAACACACGCATGAACGTGGGTTGGTGGTTAATACCGTGGTTAATACCGTGGTTAACACAGTGGTTAATACCGTGGTGAATACAGTGGTTAATACCGTGGTGAATACAGTGGTTAATACCGTGGTGAATACAGTGGTTAATACCGTGGTGAATACAGTGGTTAATACCGTGGTGAATACAGTGGTTAATACAGTGGTTAACACAGTGGTTAACACAGTGGTTAATACCGTGGTGAATACAGTGGTTAATACCGTGGTGAATACAGTGGTTAACACAGTGGTTAATACCGTGGTGAATACAGTGGTTAACACAGTGGTTAATACCGTGTGGTTAATACCGTGGTTAATACAGTGGGTAATACAGTGGTTAATACCGTGGTTAATACAGTGGTTAACACAGTGGTTAATACCGTGTGGTTAACACAGTGGTTAATACCGTGGTGAATACAGTGGTTAATACCGTGGTGAATACAGTGGTTAATACAGTGGTTAACACAGTGGTTAACACAGTGGTTAATACCGTGGTGAATACAGTGGTTAATACCGTGGTGAATACAGTGGTTAACACAGTGGTTAATACCGTGGTGAATACAGTGGTTAACACAGTGGTTAATACCGTGTGGTTAATACCGTGGTTAATACAGTGGGTAATACAGTGGTTAATACCGTGGTGAATACAGTGGTTAACACAGTGGTTAATACCGTGTGCTTAATACCGTGGTTAATACAGTGGGTAATACAGTGGTTAATACCGTGGTTAATACAGTGGTTAACACAGTGGTTAATACCGTGGTTTACACAGTGGTTAACACAGTGGTTAATACCGTGGTGAATACAGTGGTTAATACCGTGTGGTTAATACCGTGGTTAACACAGTGGTTAATACCGTGTGGTTAACACAGTGGTTAATACCGTGGTTTACACAGTGGTTAACACAGTGATTAATACCGTGGTGGTCCCGTGTGGCTCAGTTGGTAGAGCATGGCGCTTGCAACGCCAGGGTTGTGGGTTCATTCCCCACGCGGGGACCAGGATGAATATGTATGAACTTTCCAATTTGTAAGTCGCTCTGGATAAGAGCGTCTGCTAAATGACTTAAATGTAATGTAAATGAATACAGTGGTTAATACCGTGTGGTTAACACAGTGGTTAATACCGTGTGGTTAACACAGTGGTTAACACAGTGGTTAATACCGTGGTTAACACAGTGGTTAATACCGTGTGGTTAATACACACACACTCTCTACAACACACACACACCCTCTACAACAGACACACCCTCTACAACACACACACACCCTCTACAACACACACACACACACACACACTTCGTTGAACGCTGTATACCATACCACATACGACTAGTAAAAGTTGAAACTTTAACTTTTGACCACAGCCCTGTAGTGCCTGGTTGAAGTCAGAACACTACATAGGGATTTAACCAGGAACTTTTGGTCATCAACTGTTGTGTTGTTTTGCAGGAGAAAAGGAAAAGACAGTCAGAGATAGAAGACAAAAGGAGACAGCAGTGGTTAATACCGTGTGCTTAATACCGTGGTTAATACAGTGGGTAATACAGTGGTTAATACCGTGGTTTACACAGTGGTTAACACAGTGGTTAATACCGTGGTGAATACAGTGGTTAATACCGTGTGGTTAATACCGTGGTTAACACAGTGGTTAATACCGTGTGGTTAACACAGTGGTTAATACCGTGGTTTACACAGTGGTTAACACAGTGATTAATACCGTGGTGGTCCCGTGTGGCTCAGTTGGTAGAGCATGGCGCTTGCAACGCCAGGGTTGTGGGTTCATTCCCCACGCGGGGACCAGGATGAATATGTATGAACTTTCCAATTTGTAAGTCGCTCTGGATAAGAGCGTCTGCTAAATGACTTAAATGTAATGTAAATGAATACAGTGGTTAATACCGTGTGGTTAACACAGTGGTTAATACCGTGTGGTTAACACAGTGGTTAACACAGTGGTTAATACCGTGGTTAACACAGTGGTTAATACCGTGTGGTTAATACACACACACTCTCTACAACACACACACACCCTCTACAACAGACACACCCTCTACAACACACACACACCCTCTACAACACACACACACACACACACACTTCGTTGAACGCTGTATACCATACCACATACGACTAGTAAAAGTTGAAACTTTAACTTTTGACCACAGCCCTGTAGTGCCTGGTTGAAGTCAGAACACTACATAGGGATTTAACCAGGAACTTTTGGTCATCAACTGTTGTGTTGTTTTGCAGGAGAAAAGGAAAAGACAGTCAGAGATAGAAGACAAAAGGAGACAGCTGGACGATCTGGTGCTGCAGCTACAACATCTCAAGGTAAACACATATACAGTGAGCTCCAACATCTCAAGGTAAACATACAGTGGGGAGAACAAGTATTTGATACACTGCCGATTTTGCAGGTTTTCCTACTTACAAAGCATGTAGAGGTCTGCAATTTTTATCATAGGTACACTTCAACTGTGAGAGACGCAATCTAAAACAAAAATCCAGAAAATCACATTGTTTGATTTTTAAGTAATTAATTTGCATTTTATTGCATGACATAAGTATTTGATCACCTACCAACCAGTAAGAATTCCGGCTCTCACAGACCTGTTCGTTTTTCTTTAAGAAACCCTCCTGTTCTCCACTCAATACCTGTATTAACTGCACCTGTTTGAACTCATTAGCTGTATAAAAGACACCTGTCCACACACTCAATCAAACAGACTCCAACCTCTCCACAATGGCCAAGATCAGAGAGCTGTGTAAGGACATCAAGGATAAAATTGCAGACCTGCACAAGGCTGGGATGGGCTACAGGACAATAGGCAAGCAACTTGGTGAGAAGGCAACAACTGTTGGCGCAATTATTAGAAAATGGAAGAAGTTCAAGATGACGGTCAATCACCCTTGGTCTGGGGCTCCATGCAAGATCTCACCTCGTGGGGCATCAATGATCATGAGGAAGGTGAGGGATCAGCCCAGAACTACACGGCAGGACCTGGTCAATGACCTGAAGAGAGCTGGGACCACAGTCTCAAAGAAAACCATTAGTAACACACTACGCCATCATGGATTAAAATCCTGCAGCGCACGCAAGGTCCCCCTGCTCAAGCCAGCGCATGTCCAGGCCCATCTGAAGTTTGCCAATGACCATCTGGATGATCCAGAGGAGGAATGGGAGAAGGTCATGTGGTCTGATGAGACAAAAATAGAGCTTTTTGGTCTAAACTCCACTCGCCGTGTTTGGAGGAAGAAGAAGGATGAGTACAACCCCAAGAACACCATCCCAACCGTGAAGCATGGAGGTGGAAACATCATTCTTTGGGGATGCTTTTCTGCAAAGGGGACAGGACAACTGCACCGTATTGAGGGGAGGATGGATGGGGCCATGTATCGCGAGATCTTGGCCAACAACCTCCTTCCCTCAGTAAGAGCATTGAAGATGGGTCGTGGCTGGGTCTTCCAGCATGACAACGACCCGAAACACACAGCCAGGGCAACTAAGGAGTGGCTCCGTAAGAAGCATCTCAAGGTCCTGGAGTGGCCTAGCCAGTCTCCAGACCTGAACCCAATAGAAAATCTTTGGCGGGAGCTGAAAGTCCGTATTGCCCAGCGACAGCCCCGAAACTTGAAGGATCTGGAGAAGGTCTGTATGGAGGAGTGGGCCAAAATCCCTGCTGCAGTGTGTGCAAACCTGGTCAAGAACTACAGGAAACGTATGATGTCTGTAATTGCAAACAAAGGTTTCTGTTCCAAATATTAAGTTGTGCTTTCCTGATGTATCAAATACTTATGTCATGCAATAAAATGCAAATTAATTACTTAAAAATCATACAATATGATTTTCTGGATTTTTGTTTTAGATTCAGTCTCTCACAGTTGAAGTGTACCTATGATAAAAATTACAGACCTCTACATGCTTTGTAAGTAGGAAAACCTGCAAAATCGGCATTGTATCAAATACTTGTTCTCCCCACTGTATATACAGTGAGCTACAACATCTCAAGGTAAACACATATACAGTGAGCTCCAACAGCTCAAGGTAAACACATATACAGTGAGCTCCAACATCTCAAGGTAAACACATATACAGTGAGCTCCAACAGCTCCAACAGCTCAAGGTAAACATATATACAGTGAGCTCCAACATCTCAAGGTAAACACATATACAGTGAGCTCCAACAGCTCAAGGTAAACATATATACAGTGAGCTCCAACATCTCAAGGTAAACACATATACAGTGAGCTCCAACAGCTCAAGGTAAACATATATACAGTGAGCTCCAACATCTCAAGGTAAACATATATACAGTGAGCTCCAACAGCTCCAACAGCTCAAGGTAAACACATATACAGTGAGCTCCAACATCTCAAGGTAAACACATATACAGTGAGCTCCAACATCTCAAGGTAAACACATATACAGTGAGCTCCAACAGCTCCAACAGCTCAAGGTAAACATATATACAGTGAGCTCCAACAGCTCAAGGTAAACACATATACAGTGAGCTCCAACATCTCAAGGTAAACACATATACAGTGAGCTCCAACATCTCAAGGTAAACACATATACAGTGAGCTCCAACATCTCAAGGTAAACACATATACAGTGAGCTCCAACATCTCAAGGTAAACATATATACAGTGAGCTCCATCATCTCAAGGTAAACACATATACAGTGAGCTCCAACATCTCCAACAGCTCAAGGTAAACATATATACAGTGAGCTCCAACAGCTCAAGGTAAACACATATACAGTGAGCTCCAACAGCTCCAACAGCTCAAGGTAAACATATATACAGTGAGCTCCAACATCTCAAGGTAAACACATATACAGTGAGCTCCAACATCTCCAACAGCTCAAGGTAAACATATATACAGTGAGCTCCAACAGCTCAAGGTAAACACATATACAGTGAGCTCCAACAGCTCCAACAGCTCAAGGTAAACATATATACAGTGAGCTCCAACATCTCTAGGTAAACACATATACAGTGAGATCCAACAGCTCAAGGTAAACATATATACAGTGAGCTCCAACATCTCAAGGTAAACACATATACAGTGAGCTCCAACATCTCCAACAGCTCAAGGTAAACATATATACAGTGAGCTCCAACAGCTCAAGGTAAACACATATACAGTGAGCTCCAACATCTCAAGGTAAACACATATACAGTGAGCTCCAACAGCTCCAACAGCTCAAGGTAAACATATATACAGTGAGCTCCAACAGCTCAAGGTAAACACATATACAGTGAGCTCCAACATCTCAAGGTAAACATATCTACAGTGAGCTCCAACAGCTCCAACAGCTCCAACAGCTCAAGGTAAACATATATACAGTGAGCTCCAACATCTCAAGGTAAACATATATACAGTGAGCTCCAACAGCTCCAACAGCTCCAACAGCTCCAACATCTCAAGGTAAACACATATACAGTGAGCTCCAACATCTCAAGGTAAACACATATACAGTGAGCTCCAACAGCTCCAACAGCTCAAGGTAAACACATATACAGTGAGCTCCAACATCTCAAGGTAAACATATCTACAGTGAGCTCCAACAGCTCCAACAGCTCCAACAGCTCAAGGTAAACATATATACAGTGAGCTCCAACATCTCAAGGTAAACACATATACAGTGAGCTCCAACATCTCAAGGTAAACATATCTACAGTGAGCTCCAACAGCTCCAACATCTCAAGGTAAACATATATACAGTGAGCTCCAACATCTCAAGGTAAACACATATACAGTGAGCTCCAACATCTCAAGGTAAACATATATACAGTGAGCTCCAACATCTCAAGGTAAACACATATACAGTGAGCTCCAACATCTCCAACAGCTCAAGGTAAACATATATACAGTGAGCTCCAACATCTCAAGGTTAACACATATACATTGAGCTCCAACATCTCCAACAGCTCAAGGTAAACATATATACAGTGAGCTCCAACATCTCAAGGTAAACACATATACAGTGAGCTCCAACATCTCCAACAGCTCAAGGTAAACATATATACAGTGAGCTCCAACATCTCAAGGTAAACACATATACAGTGAGCTCCAACATCTCAAGGTAAACATATATACAGTGAGCTCCAACATCTCAAGGTAAACACATATACAGTGAGCTCCAACATCTCAAGGTAAACATATATACAGTGAGCTCCAACATCTCAAGGTAAACACATATACAGTGAGCTCCAACAGCTCAAGGTAAACACATATACAGTGAGCTCCAACTGCTCCAACAGCTCAAGGTGAACATATATACAGTGAGCTCCAACAGCTCAAGGTAAACACATATACAGTGAGCTCCAACATCTCAAGGTAAACACATATACAGTGAGCTCCAACAGCTCCAACAGCTCAAGGTAAACATATATACAGTGAGCTCCAACATCTCAAGGTAAACACATATACAGTGAGCTCCAACATCTCAAGGTAAACATATATACAGTGAGCTCCAACAGCTCAAGGTAAACACATATACAGTGAGCTCCAACAGCTCCAACAGCTCAAGGTAAACATATATACAGTGAGCTCCAACAGCTCAAGGTAAACACATATACAGTGAGCTCCAACATCTCAAGGTAAACCCATATACAGTGAGCTCCAACAGCTCCAACAGCTCAAGGTAAACATATATACAGTGAGCTCCAACAGCTCAAGGTAAACACATATACAGTGAGCTCCAACATCTCAAGGTAAACATATATACAGTGAGCTCCAACATCTCAAGGTAAACACATATACAGTGAGCTCCAACAGTATTGGGACAGTGACACAGTTTTGTTGTTTTCACTCTGTACTCTAGCACTTTAGATTTGAAATGATACAATGACTATGAGGTTAAAGAGCAGACTGTCAGCTTTAAATGATACAATGACTATGAGGTTAAAGTGCAGACTGACAGATTCAATTTGAGGGTATTTTCATCCTGAACCGTTTGGAAATTACAGCACTTTTTGTACATATTCCCCCCCATTTTAGGGGATCCAAAAGTATTTAGACAAATTCACTTATGTGTATTAAAGTAGTCAAAAGGTGATGTAATTTCTAAACGGCTCACCCGATATGAATGCCAATACCCTCACATTAAATCGGACATTCCTCATAGTCATTGTATCATTACAAATCCAAAGTGCTGGAGTACAGAGACAACACATACAAACAAAATGTCTCCGTCCCAATGCTTTTGGAGCTCACTGTAGATGTGTGTGTGTGTGTGTGTGTGTGTGTGTGTGTGTGTGTGTGTGTGTGTGTGTGTGTGTGTGTGTGTGTGTGTGTGTGTGTGTGTGTGTGTGTGTGTGTGTGTGTGTGTGTGTGTGTCCGTGCGTGTGCGTACGTTTGGGTGTGCGTGCGTGCATCCGTGTGTGTGTGTGTGTGTGTGCGTCCGTGCGTGTGCGTACGTTTGGGTGTGCGTGCGTGTGTGCATCCGTGTGTGTGTGTGTGTGTGTGCGTCCGTGCGTGTGCGTACGTTTGGGTGTGCGTGCGTGTGCGTGCGTGTGTGCGTCCGTGCGTGTGCGTACGTTTGGGTGTGCGTGCGTGTGTGTGTCCGTGTGTGTGTGTGTGTGGGCGTACATGTAAAACATATGTCACCTACTGTATGTTCTGCTATTATGAGAGGAATCTAACACTGGACCAGGATTATCTGATAGAACTGGACCAGGATTATCTGATAGAACTGGACCAGGATTATCTGATAGAACTGTACTAGGATTATCTGATAGAACTGGACCAGGATTATCTGATAGAACTGTTGCTCTCAGCAAACTACAACCAGGCCGGACCTCAAACACGCTGATATTTACAGGGCCTTCTGAAAGTATTCATACCTCTTGACTTATTTCACATTCTGTTTTTTCTCAACCATCTACAAACTATACCCCATAATGATAAAGTGAAAACATGTTTTTAGAAATATTTGCACATTTATTGAATATGAAATACATAAACATAAAATTTACATAATTTTTCACACCCATTACATTTACATTTAATTCATTTAGCAGACGCTCTTATCCAGAGCGACTTACAAATTGGTGCATTCACCTTATGACATCCGGTGGAACAGCCACTTTACAATAGTGCATCTAGATCTTTTAAGGGGGGGGGGGGGGGGGGCAGAAGGATTGCTTTATCCTAGGTATTCCTTGAAGAGGTGGGGTTTCAGGTGTCTCCGGAAGGTGGTGATTGACTCCGCTGTCCTGGCGTCGTGAGGGAGTTTGTTCCACCATTGGGGTGCCAGAGCAGCGAACAGTTTTGACTGGGCTGAGCGGGAACTGTACTTCCTCAGTGGTAGGGGGGCGAGCAGGCCAGAGGTGGATGAACGCAGTGCCCTTGTTTGGGTGTAGGGCCTGATCAGAGCCTGAAGGTACTGAGGTGCCGTTCCCCTCACAGCTCCGTAGGCAAGCACCATGGTCTTGTAGCGGATGCGAGCTTCAACTGGAAGCCAGTGGAGAGAGCGGAGGAGCGGGGTGACGTGAGAGAACTTGGGAAGGTTGAACACCAGACGGGCTGCGGCGTTCTGGATGAGTTGTAGGGGTTTAATGGCACAGGCAGGGAGCCCAGCCAACAGCGAGTTGCAGTAATCCAGACGGGAGATGACAAGTGCCTGGATTAGGACCTGCGCCGCTTCCTGTGTGAGGCAGGGTCGTACTCTGCGGATGTTGTAGAGCATGAACCTACAGGAACGGGCCACCGCCTTGATGTTGGTGGAGAACGACAGGGTGTTGTCCAGGATCACGCCAAGGTTCTTAGCGCTCTGGAAGGAGGACACAATGGAGTTGTCAACCGTGATGGCGAGATCATGGAACGGACAGTCCTTCCCCGGGAGGAAGAGCAGCTCCGTCTTGCCGAGGTTCAGCTTGAGGTGGTGATCCGTCATCCACACTGATATGTCTGCCAGACATGCAGAGATGCGATTCGCCACCTGGTCATCAGAAGGGGGAAAGGAGAAGATTAATTGTGTGTCGTCTGCATAGCAATGATAGGAGAGACCATGTGAGGTTATGACAGAGCCAAGTGACTTGGTGTATAGCGAGAATAGGAGAGGGCCTAGAACAGAGCCCTGGGGGACACCAGTGGTGAGAGCGCGTGGTGAGGAGACAGATTCTCGCCACGCCACCTGGTAGGAGCGACCTGTCAGGTAGGACGCAATCCAAGCGTGGGCCGCGCCGGAGATGCCCAACTCGGAGAGGGTGGAGAGGAGGATCTGATGGTTCACAGTATCGAAGGCAGCCGATAGGTCTAGAAGGATGAGAGCAGAGGAGAGAGAGTTAGCTTTAGCAGTGCGGAGCACCTCCGTGATACAGAGAAGAGCAGTCTCAGTTGAGTGACTAGTCTTGAAACCTGACTGATTTGGATCAAGAAGGTCATTCTGAGAGAGATAGCAGGAGAGCTGGCCAAGGACGGCACGTTCAAGAGTTTTGGAGAGAAAAGAAAGAAGGGATACTGGTCTGTAGTTGTTGACATCGGAGGGATCGAGTGTAGGTTTTTTCAGAAGGGGTGCAACTCTCGCTCTCTTGAAGACGGAAGGGACGTAGCCAGCGGTCAAGGATGAGTTGATGAGCGAGGTGAGGTAAGGTAGAAGGTCTCCGGAAATGGTCTGGAGAAGAGAGGAGGGGATAGGGTCAAGCGGGCAGGTTGTTGGGCGGCCGGCCGTCACAAGACGCGAGATTTCATCTGGAGAGAGAGGGGAGAAAGAGGTCAAAGCACAGGGTTGGGCAGTGTGAGCAGAACCAGCGGTGTCGTTTGACTTAGCAAACGAGGATCGGATGTCGTCGACCTTCTTTTCAAAATGGTTGACGAAGTCGTCTGCAGAGAGGGAGGAGGGGGGGGGAGGGGGAGGAGGATTCAGGAGGGAGGAGAAGGTGGCAAAGAGCTTCCTAGGGTTAGAGGCAGATGCTTGGAATTTAGAGTGGTAGAAAGTGGCTTTAGCAGCAGAGACAGAAGAGGAAAATGTAGAGAGGAGGGAGTGAAAGGATGCCAGGTCCGCAGGGAGGCGAGTTTTCCTCCATTTCCGCTCGGCTGCCCGGAGCCCTGTTCACCCCTTAGTCAATACATGTTAGAATAACCTTTGGCAGCGATTACAGCTGGGAGTGTTTCTGTGTAAGTCTCTAAGAGCTTTCCACACCTGGATTGTAAAATATTTTCAAGCTCTGTAAAGTGTGTTGTTTATCAGTGCTAGACATCTGTTTTCAAGTCTTGCCATTGATTTTTGAGCCAAAACTGTAACTAGACCAATCAAGAACATTCATTGCAAGCAACTCCAGTGTTTAAGATTATTTTCCTGCTGAAAGGTGAATTTGTCTCCCAGTGTCTATTGGAAATGTTGTTTATTTTATCCTAAGAAACTCCCTAATCCTTGCCGATGACAAGCATACCCATAACATGATGTAGCCACCACCATGCTTGAAAATATGGAGAGTGGTACTCAGTAATGTGTTGTGTTGGATTTGCCCCAAACATAACACTTTGTGTTCAGGACAGCAAGTTAATTTCTTTGCCGCATTTTTTGCAGTTTTACTTTCATGCCTTATTGCAAACAGGATGCATGTTTTGGAAAATATTTATTCTGTTCCTTCTTTCATTCTATCAGTATTCTCCTATCACAGCCATTCAACTCTGTAACTGTTTTAAAATTACTATTGAGTGGTTTCCTTCCTCACCGGCAACTGAGTTAGGAAGGACGCCTGTATCTTTGTAGTGACTGAGTGTATTGATACAAAATCCAAAGCATAAATAATAACTTCACCATGCTCAAAGGGATATTCAATGTCAGTTTTTTTTTTTTATTCTTAACGAGGCATTGAAAACCCTCCCTGGTCTTTGTGGTTGAATCTCTGATTGAAATTCACTGATTGACTGAGGGTCCTTATAGATAATTGTATGTGTGGGGTACAGAGATGACGTGGACATTAAAATATCATGTTAAACACTATTATTTCACACCAAGTGAGTCCATGCAACTTATTATGTGACTTGTTCAGCAAATTTAGGCTTGCCATAACAAAGGGGTTGAATAGTTTATAATTGGCTCTTTCATCCCCCTCCTCTCCCCTGTAACTATTCCCCAGGTCGTTGCTGCAAATGAGAACGTGTTCTCAGTCAACTTACCTGGTAAAATAACGGTAAAATAAAAAATAAATAAATAAATACCTTTTGACTCCAGACATTTTAATTAATTTGTAAAAATGTCTAAAAAAGTAATTCCACTTTGACATTATGGGATATTTGATTTTTTAACCAGGCTAGTCAGTTAAGAACAAATTCTTATTTTCAATGACGGCCTAGGAACAGTGGGTTAACTGCCTGTTCAGGGGCAGAACGACAGATTTTCACCTTATCAGCTTGGGGATTCAATCTTGCAACCTTTCGGTTACTAGTCCAACGCTCTAACCACTAGGCTACCCGCCGCCCCACTAGGCTACCTACCCCATTATGGGGTATTGTGCGTAGGCCAGTGACAAAACATCACAATTTAGGGGTGTGAATAGCTTCTGAAGGCATTTGACCAGCACCCAGATTTACCACAGATAGAGAGGCAGTCAGAACATAGATAGAGGCAGTCAGAACACAGATAGAGGCAGTCAGAACACAGATTTACCACAGATAGAGGCAGTCAGAACACAGATTTACCCCAGATAGAGAGGCAGTCAGAACACAGATTTACCACAGATAGAGGCAGTCAGAACACAGATTTACCACAGATAGCGAGGCAGTCAGAACCCAGATTTACCACAGATAGAGGCAGTCAGAACACAGATTTACCACAGATAGCGAGGCAGTCAGAACCCAGATTTACCACAGATAGAGGCAGTCAGAACACAGATTTACCACAGATAGCGAGGCAGTCAGAACCCAGATTTACCACAGATAGAGGCAGTCAGAACCCAGATTTACCACAGATAGAGAGGCAGTCAGAACACAGATTTACCACAGATAGAGGCAGTCAGAACCCAAAGGAGTTTCTCTCTTTCCCCTCCTGTTAACACTTCACACTCAGCGCTGACTGTGAATGAGTCCCAAATGGTTCCCTATTTACTAGTGTCGATAGTGCATTACTTTCAGCCAGAGCCCTGAGGGCCCTGGTCAACACTAGTGCACTATAGAGAATATGGTGCCAATCGGGCCTGAGCTTGTCTTATCAGATGCCCAGCGGTTGGTTACCGTGCAGGAGATCGTAAATTACCCTGTTGCAAAAGTGCCCAACATTTAATGGCAATTACTTCTCACATAATCAAATGCAGCTGCACTTGAAGAGAGTCTTTGTTCCCTCTGTTCTCCAGAGAAAATGTGTGTCTGTTGACAAACCCTCTGAGATGTAGTCAGTGTGATAAACCCCTATTACAACATCAGCTCTGTGGGCGAGACAGAATCAACACAGAGAGATTTACACAAAGAAGAGTTTCTCCGGGGATAAACCAGCCTGCTTAGCTCCTCTCAGCCTCGCTCTTATTTGGACTTTGATGAGTTTACGTAATGAATTAAATTAACCGAGTGAGTGAGTGTGAGAGCGAGAGTGTGAATGAGAGAGAGAGATTATAGGATATTCACCAATCTGACAGAGGTTGGAGAGAGAGAGAGATCAATCTGACAGAGGTTGGAGAGAGAGAGAGAGATCAATCTGACAGAGGTTGGAGAGAGAGAGATATCAATCTGACAGAGGTTGGAGAGAGAGAGAGAGATCAATCTGACAGAGGTTGGAGAGAGAGAGAGATCAATCTGACAGAGGTTGGAGAGAGAGAGAGATCAATCTGACAGAGGTTGGAGAGAGAGAGAGAGATCAATCTGACAGAGGTTGGAGAGAGAGAGAGATCAATCTGACAGAGGTTGGAGAGAGAGAGAGATCAATCTGACAGAGGTTGGAGAGAGAAAGAGAGATCAATCTGACAGAGGTTGGAGAGAGAGAGAGAGATCAATCTGACAGAGGTTGGAGAGAGAGAGAGAGATCAATCTGACAGAGGTTGGAGAGAGAGAGAGATCAATCTGACAGAGGTTGGAGAGAGAGAGAGATCAATCTGACAGAGGTTGGAGAGAGAGAGAGATCAATCTGACAGAGGTTGGAGAGAGAGAGAGATCAATCTGACAGAGGTTGGAGAGAGAGAGAGATCAATCTGACAGAGGTTGGAGAGAGAGAGAGAGATCAATCTGACAGAGGTTGGAGAGAGAGAGAGATCAATCTGACAGAGGTTGGAGAGAGAGAGAGATCAATCTGACAGAGGTTGGAGAGAGAAAGAGAGATCAATCTGACAGAGGTTGGAGAGAGAGAGAGAGATCAATCTGACAGAGGTTGGAGAGAGAGAGAGATCAATCTGACAGAGGTTGGAGAGAGAGAGAGATCAATCTGACAGAGGTTGGAGAGAGAGAGAGATCAATCTGACAGAGGTTGGAGAGAGAGAGAGATCAATCTGACAGAGGTTGGAGAGAGAGAGAGATCAATCTGACAGAGGTTGGAGAGAGAGAGAGAGATCAATCTGACAGAGGTTGGAGAGAGAGAGATATCAATCTGACAGTGGTTGGAGAGAGAGAGATATCAATCTGACAGAGGTTGGAGAGAGAGAGATATCAATCTGACAGTGGTTGGAGTGAATGTTGAATTTGATCCATTTGTCTCAATCCGTAGACCAGGAATCAGGTTGATGCCA
Source organism: Salvelinus alpinus (assembly GCF_045679555.1). Taxonomy (NCBI): domain Eukaryota; kingdom Metazoa; phylum Chordata; class Actinopteri; order Salmoniformes; family Salmonidae; genus Salvelinus; species Salvelinus alpinus. The sequence goes on along the minus strand of NC_092103.1, from coordinate 50,543,818 downwards.
AACAGTCAACAAGCTAACACATGAATATGTGACGGGGGCAACAGGCTTGTCAATCTGGGTTCCCCCCCCACACTAATCCAACAGCCTCATTGATGGTCACAGATGAGAGACAGCTGGCTCATATTGGTTTATTCGTCACTCTAAGCCTTTGATTTGGATGATTCCCTTTAAAATAGGCCTGTGTCTCCGTGTGTCTCCGCGTGTCTCCGCGTCTCTCTGCGTGTCCGTGGTGAATACACTGGTAACCCTGTCCTCTCAACCTGTAGAGCCCCAGTCTGTCTGTCTGTCTGTCTGTCTGTCTGTCTGTCTGTCTGTCTGTCTGTCTGTCTGTCTGTCTGTCTGTCTGTCACAGACTCAACCCAGCTTGTGAAATAGTTTCCAGCTTTACTGTCCTGCTCTGTGGGAGCTTTGTGGGAAAGGAAGCAATGGGCAAACAAGTCCTTTTGGAGGTCTTAAAACAGTCTCTCAACTCCCCTCCCCATTCTCCCCTTCTCTCCTCTCCCAAGTCTTTCAACTCCCCTCCCCATTCTCCCCTTCTCTCCTCTCCCAAGTCTCTCAACTCCCCTCCCCATTCTCCCCTTCTCTCCTCTCCCAAGTCTCACAACTCCCCTCCCCATTCTCCCCTTCTCTCCTCTCCCAAGTCTCACAACTCCCCTCCCCATTCTCCCCTTCTCTCCTCTCCCAAGTCTCACAACTCCCCTCCCCATTCTCCCCTTCTCTCCTCTCCCAAGTCTCACAACTCCCCTCCCCATTCTCCCCTTCTCTCCTATCCCAAGTCTCACAACCCCTGACCCTGGAGGCCAAATCTATTTGGTTAGAGTAGATCTTTAGTAGACGTAGCAGATGGGATATTTGAGCCTTTAAGTGTCTTGACTTCTCTAATGGAGACTTCTTTATAGCACCGTTTGGTTGGATGGGATCCTCAGAATGATTCTCCTCACCTGTCTCTTGTGTCCAGTCTTTAAACATCTTTATGTTAGTCTTTATGGTATTATTATTATGTTAAAGGCCTTTAATATATTCTCCCTCTTGTCTCTCACCTTCAGTCTAAAGCCATGAGAGAGCGTTGGCTCCTACAAGGCACACCCCCTGGAACTAACGACGAAGACGATGGACGAAGAAAACAGCTGGAGATAGACGAAGAGCAGGGGAAGAGACTGGAGAACACTATTCACAGGTACACACATAGGAGGGAACTGACAGGGGGACACTATTCACAGGTACACACATACACAGGAACTGACTGGAGGACACTATTCACAGGTACACACATACACAGGAACTGACTGGAGGACACTATTCACAGGTACACACATACACAGGAACTGACTGGAGGATACTATTCACAGGTACACACATACACAGGAACTGACTGGAGGACACTATTCACAGGTACACACATACACAGGAACTGACTGGGGGACACTATTCACAGGTACACACATACACAGGAACTGACTGGAGGACACTATTCACAGGTACACACATACACAGGAAGTAATTGATAACACATGGAAATGACTGTTGCTGGACACGGTTGCACTCATACATGTGTTGATTTTGTTCTGTTTTTGGAGAAGTACAGATCAATGTAATATCCTGTAGTCTGTTATAGCTGTCATGTATCTGAACACAGAAACATCAGGTCTGATCCTAAGAGCTGAGCAGTGTTTCCAGCAGAAGAGGACTGGCCACCCCTCATAGCCTGGGTCCTCTCTAGGTTTCTTCCTAGGTTCTGTCCTTTCTAGGGAGTTTTTCCTAGCCACCGTGCTTCTACATCTGCATTGCTTGCTGTTTGGGGTTTTAGGCTGGGTTTCTGTACAGCACTTTGAGACATCAGCTGATGTACGAAGCGCTATATAAATACATTTGATTTGATTTGAGTTTAGCTTCTAATTTACACATCTTCAAGGACCTGTTGGTCTCTCTCCCTCTCCCTCTCTTCCACTTTCGTGTTCTCTCTTGCTCTTGCGCACTCTCTCGTTGTGTGTGTGTGTGTGTGTGTGTGTGTGTGTGTGTGTGTGTGTGTGTGTGTGTGTGTGTGTGTGTGTGTGTGTGTGTGTGTGTGTGTGTGTGTGTGTGTGTGTGTGTGTGTGTGTGTGTGTGTGTGTGTGTGTTGTCTCTGTTAGTCTGTTCAGCTCATCACAGTCAGTTTTTTCCTCCAACTTCAAAACAAATGGATATCTGAGGTCAGGTTTTTTCTTACCAGTGATCAGAGCCATTTCATAAGCCTGCGTCAGGCTCGTGTTCTCTAGGAATGAAATGGATCAGAGCCATTTCATAAGCCTGCGTCAGGGCCGTGTTCTCTAGGAATGAAATGGATCAGAGCCATTTCATAAGCCTGCGCCAGGGTCGTGTTCTCTAGGAATGAAATGGATCAGAGCCATTTCATATGCCTGCGTCAGGGTCGTGTTCTCTAGGAATGAAATGGATCAGAGCCATTTCATAAGCCTGCGTCAGGGCCGTGTTCTCTCGGAATGAAATGGATCAGAGCCATTTCATAAGCCTGCGTCAGGGCCGTGTTCTCTAGGAATGAAATGGCTCTGATCCATTTCATAAGCCTGCGTCAGGGTCGTGTTCTCTAGGAATGAAATGGAAGCAAACAGGCTTGTTTTCTTATTACGTTGCAATAAAGTTTCCTTCTGTGATCCAGCAGTATGAGAGGAGATAGCCTCTAGCCATACGGACAATGGGAAAACAGATCTGGGACCAGAACAATGGGAAGAAGGATCTAGGATCAGGACAATGGGAAACAGATCTGGGATCAGGACAATGGGAAGACAGATTTAGGACCAGGACAATGGGAAACAGATCTGGGATCAGGACAATGGGAAGACAGATTTAGGACCATGACAATGGGAAAACAGATCTGGGACCAGAACAATGGGAAGAAGGATCTAGGATCAGGACAATGGGAAACAGATCTGGGATCAGGACAATGGGAAGACAGATTTAGGCCCAGGACAATGGGAAACAGATCTGGGATCAGTACAATGGGAAGACAGATTTAGGACCATGACAATGAGAAAACAGATCTGGGACCAGAACAATGGGAAGAAGGATCCAGGATCAGGACAATGGGAAACAGATCTGGGATCAGGACAATGGGAAGACAGATTTAGGACCAGGACAATGGGAAGACAGGCTCTCTTGTCTCCAGAATGGCTCAGCTTTCTTCCACCATTTCATGCACATTCATTGTTTCATTGTGTGAATTGTTTGCCTTTTATTTTGACCAGTTCCCCATTACATATGTCACCAGTAGGAAATGTACTGTTAATCTCTGTCATTTGGTGACATGTATTTCTCTTAATGCAGGTATTACTAATTAGGCCTTTAGCCATTTCACTTTCTCATTCTCTGATTGGAAACGTTGTTTGCAGAGTTCACCTGCTACACTTGTGAGAAATAAGTTTGGGTTTATTTCATAACCATCATTTACAAGTTTTGTCATTTTTTTATATTTTTTTGTTTGGAGTGCTCCATGTGAGGAAGGAGCATAGGTCTGGTTTCTCTGTCCTGATAATGTTGAGGGAGCATGGGTCTGGTTTCTCTATCCTGATAATGTTGGGGGGGCATGGGTCTGGTTTCTCTGTCCTGGTAACGTTGGGGGGGCATGTGTCTGGTTTCTCTGTCCTGATAATGTTGAGGGAGCATGGGTCTGGTTTCTCTATCCTGATAATGTTGGGGGGCATGGGTCTGGTTTCTCTATCCTGATAATGTTGGGGGGGCATGGGTCTGGTTTCTCTGTCCTGATAATGTTGGGGGGGGGCATGGGTCTGGTTTCTCTGTCCTGATAATGTGGAGGGAGCATGGGTCTGGTTTCTCTATCCTGATAACGTTGAGGGAGCATGGGTCTGGTTTCTCTGTCCTGATAATGTTGGGGGAGCATGGGTCTGGTTTCTCTGTCCTGATAACGTTGAGGGAGCATGGGTCTGGTTTCTCTGTCCTGATAATGTTGAGGGAGCATGGGTCTGGTTTCTCTGTCCTGATAATGTTGAGGGAGAGTGTGTGCCTGAGCAACCGTAGAAGTAGCCTACCTGGCCTGCTGAGCGGCAATGAAGGAACTCATTGTGAATGAGAATACATTAAAACTATAGTTCCTCACAGTAGTCTATTCGAAGAATCTTTCAAACAATCTCCCCCTCGATAATCATCTTCCTCGGTGTGAAAGAGCAATGGAAGTTTTATGCCTACTGCTGCATTGACCTATAGGCTATGAGTTCCAGGAGCTCATTTCTTCAGCAGCCAATGGATCCCGGTGTATCAATGTGTCCATATGGCAGAGGCTGGTGATCTCGCATTAGTTGACTTTTAACTTTTAGATTTGTATCATTTTAATTCAGATTTTTATAATTAACCACGTGACAATGATTTTGAGAAACGATAAAACGTTATTATTGAAATGGAACTGTTCCATCAAAATGTGCATTTAAAAAATCATAACTGGCACGCGGAACGGTAGAAATGGTCCGATAAATTGTAAGCTTCCCCAAACTTGAAAATCACGTGCTGCCTATGAAGTCTTTATCAAACAATTGTCTTCATGTTTCCACGGTCTGATTTTGCCGATAAGCTACTTTGAAGTAAGGTAAGACATACAGTACCTCATAATATGAAATAAAACATTCAGGTTTCAAACAATTAAGAATGTTTTCAAAATGCATACTGTCTCCGGCTCACATTGTAAAGTGGTGGGTGACGCGCTGATATCCTGTTGCCTGCACTTGATTGGTGAATGGGAAGCATCAATTACCAGTTGAGAAAGAAAAATAGTAATCTCAGCAAAAAAATTGAAATGTCCCTTTTTCAGGACCCCGTCTTTCAAATATAATTTGTAAAAATCCAAATAACTTCACAGATCTTCATTGTAAAGGGTTTAAACACATTGGAACTGTCGTTAAGACACAAACAGCTTAGGCAATTAAGGTCACAGTTATAAAAACTTAAAGGACACTAAAGAGGCTATTCTACTGACTCTGAAAAACACCAAAAGAAAGATGCCCAGGGTCCCTGTTCATCTGTGTGAACGTGCCTTAGGCATGCTGCAAGGAGGCATGAGGACTGCAGATGTGGCCAGGGCAATAAATTGCAATGTCCGTACTGTGAGACGCCTAAGACAGCGTTACAGGGAGACAGCACGGACAGCTGATCGTCCTCGCAGTGGAAGACCATGTGCAACACCTGCACAGGATCGGTACATCCAAACATCACACCTGCGGGACAGGTACAGGATGCCAACAACAACTGCCCGAGTTACACCAGGAACGCACAATCCCTCCATCAGTGCTCAGACTGTCTGCAATAGGCTGAGAGAGGCTGGACTGAGGGCTTGTAGGCCTGTTGTAAGGCAGGTCCTCACCAGACATCACCGGCAACAACGTCGCCTATGGGCACAAACCCACCGTCGCTCGACCAGACAGGACTGGCAAAAAGTGGTCTTCACTGACGAGTCGCGGTTTTGTCTCACCAGGGGTGATGGTCAGAATCTCATTTGTCGTCGAAGGAATGAGAGTTACACCGAGGCCTGTACTCTGGAGCAGGATCGATTTGGAGGTGGAGGGTCCTTCTCGGTCTGGGGCGGTGTGACACAGCATCATCGGACTGAGCTTGTTGTCATTGCAGGCAATCTCAACGCTGTCTAACGCAGTGCGTTACAGGCAAGACATCCTCCTCCTCTAGCTGTATCCTCTCAGTGTTCTAGCTGTATCCACAGTGTTCTAGCTGTATCCTCTCAGTGTTCTAGCTGTATCCTCTCAGTGTTCTAGCTATATCCTCTCAGTGTTCTAGCTGTATCCTCTCAGTGTTCTAGCTGTATCCTCTCAGTGTTCTAGCTGTATCCTCTCAGTGTTCTAGCTGTATCCTCTCAGTGTTCTAGCTGTATCCTCTCAGTGTTCTAGCTGTATCCTCTCAGTGTTCTAGCTATATCCTCTCAGTGTTCTAGCTATATCCTCTCAGTGTTCTAGCTGTATCCTCTCAGTGTTCTAGCTGTATCCTCTCAGTGTTCTAGCTGTATCCTCTCAGTGTTCTAGCTGTATCCTCTCAGTGTTCTAGCTGTATCCTCTCAGTGTTCTAGCTGTATCCTCTCAGTGTTCTAGCTGTATCCTCTCAGTGTTCTAGCTGTATCCTCTCAGTGTTCTAGCTGTATCCTCTCAGTGTTCTAGCTGTATCCTCTCAGTGTTCTAGCTGTATCCTCTCAGTGTTCTAGCTGTATCCTCTCAGTGTTCTAGCTGTATCCTCTCAGTGTTCTAGCTGTATCCTCTCAGTGTTCTAGCTGTATCCTCTCAGTGTTCTAGCTGTATCCTCTCAGTGTTCTAGCTGTATCCTCTCAGTGTTCTAGCTGTATCCTCTCAGTGTTCTAGCTGTATCCTCTCAGTGTTCTAGCTGTATCCTCTCAGTGTTCTAGCTGTATCCTCTCAGTGTTCTAGCTATATCCTCTCAGTGTTCTAGCTGTATCCTCTCAGTGTTCTAGCTGTATCCTCTCAGTGTTCTAGCTGTATCCTCTCAGTGTTCTAGCTGTATCCTCTCAGTGTTCTAGCTGTATCCTCTCAGTGTTCTAGCTGTATCCTCTCAGTGTTCTAGCTGTATCCTCTCAGTGTTCTAGCTGTATCCTCTCAGTGTTCTAGCTGTATCCTCTCAGTGTTCTAGCTGTATCCTCTCAGTGTTCTAGCTATATCCTCTCAGTGTTCTAGCTATATCCTCTCAGTGTTCTAGCTGTATCCTCTCAGTGTTCTAGCTGTATCCTCTCAGTGTTCTAGCTGTATCCTCTCAGTGTTCTAGCTGTATCCTCTCAGTGTTCTAGCTGTATCCTCTCAGTGTTCTAGCTGTATCCTCTCAGTGTTCTAGCTATATCCTCTCAGTGTTCTAGCTATATCCTCTCAGTGTTCTAGATGTATCCTCACAGTGTTCTAGCTGTATCCTCTCAGTGATATCCTCTCAGTGTTCTAGCTGTATCCTCTCCGTGTTCTAGCTGTATCCTCTCAGTGTTCTAGTTAAAGACACACTAAATACACAATGTGACACTGCTTATTGAGGTGGTTTCTCTCTGCAGACCTTTCTAATCAGGCTTCTCACAGGAAGCTGTGTGGTCCTCTCTCCATCTGACTGGTTTGTGGCGTGACTAATCATCGGTGCTCAAGTGCTTCTGAATAGCAGTATTTACCAGTTACATCACTAGAGAGCAGCAGAGGCAGTCAATCTCCTGTTAGTATCTGATGGCTGGTGAATGTGAGACGGGGAAAATGTTATACAGTGGTTTTACATCACTGCTCTGTTTCTCTCTCTCTCTCTCTCTCTCTCTCTCTCTGTCTCTGTCTCTGTCTCTGTCTCTGTCTCTGTCTCTCTGTTTCTGTTTCTCTCTGTTTCTCTGTCTCTCTGTCTCTCTGTCTCTCTGTCTCTGTTATTTTAACTGTCTCTCTCTGTCTCTGTCTCTCCCCCCCTTTTTCTGTCTCTGTTTCTGTCTCTCTCTCTGTTTCTGTCTCTCTCTCTGTCTCTGTCTCTGTCTCTGTCGCTGTTTTTGTCTCTGTTTACCATTATTCACAAATATACTGCAGATACATTCAGTGTTGAGCTTAGAAGCATAAGGAACGGAAGCATCTATTGTAAAGCATTTCCTCTTGGACTGGATGTGAATGGGAACAGGGCTGAAGCGGATGAGGCTGGGTGACGCCCTGGACCAGAGCTAATGAGAAGCACCCATGGTAGAGCTGCACTAACGCCCTGGACCAGAGCTAATGAGAAGCATCCATGGTAGAGCTGCACTAACACCCTGGACCAGAGCTAATGAGAAGCATCCATGGTAGAGCTGCACTAACACCCTGGACCAGAGCTAATGAGAAACACCCATGGTAGAGCTGAACTAACGCCCTGGACCAGAGCTAATGAGAAACATCCATGGTAGAGCCTTCAAGCTGAAGAGACTAAACTGCTGGGTGTCACCCTAGAAAGAGAGCTAACATTGTTAAAACATATAGACTCAATGGTTACTAATATTATTATTTTTTTTTATTTTTTTATTTTTTTTACCTTTATTTTACTAGGCAAGTCAGTTAAGAACAAATTCTTATTTTCAATATGGGAAGAGGTCTGTCCAGGAAAACAGAGTGTGACAGAAACAGTGACATAAACATATATCAATCAACCACACTGGTCCTACAGGCCCTAGTTGTGTCACGCCTGGACTAAGGGAAGGGAAAGGGGGATACCTAGTCAGTTGGAAAGGGAAAGGGGGATACCTAGTCAGTTGTAAAGGGAAAGGGGGATACCTAGTCAGTTGTAAAGGGAAAGGGGGATACCTAGTCAGTTGGAAAGGGGGATATCTAGTCAGTTGTAAAGGGAAAGGGGGATACCTAGTCAGTTGTAAAGGGAAAGGGGGATACCTAGTCAGTTGTAAAGGGAAAGGGGAAAGGGGGATACCTAGTCAGTTGGAAAGGGGGATATCTAGTCAGTTGTAAAGGGAAAGTGGGATACCTAGTCAGTTGGAAAGGGAAAGGGGAATACCTAGTCAGTTGGAAAGGGGGATACCTAGTCAGTTGGAAAGGGGGATATCTAGTCAGTTGTAAAGGGAAAGGGGGATACCTAGTCAGTTGTAAAGGGAAAGGGGAAAGGGGGATACCTAGTCAGTTGTACAGGGAAAGGGGGATATCTAGTCAGTTGGAAAGGGGGATATCTAGTCAGTTGGAAAGGGGGAAATCTAGTCAGTTGTAAAGGGAAAGGGGGATACCTAGTCAGTTGGAAAGGGGGATATCTAGTCAGTTGGAAAGGGAAAGGGGGATACCTAGTCAGTTGGAAAGGGAAAGGGGGATACCTAGTCAGTTGGAAAGGGGGATACCTAGTCAGTTGGAGAGGGAAAGGGGGATACCTAGTCAGTTGTAAAAGGAAAGGGGGATACCTAGTCAGTTGTACAGGGAAAGGGGGATACCTAGTCAGTTGTACAGGGAAAGGGGGATACCTAGTCAGTTGTACAGGGAAAGGGGGATACCTAGTCAGTTGTACAGGGAAAGGGGGATACCTAGTCAGTTGTACAGGGAAAGGGGGATACCTAGTCAGTTGTACAGGGAAAGGGGGATACCTAGTCAGTTGTACAGGGAAAGGGGGATACCTAGTCAGTTGGAAAGGGGGATACCTAGTCAGTTGTACAGGGAAAGGGGGATACCTAGTCAGTTGTACAGGGAAAGGGGGATACCTAGTCAGTTGGAAAGGGAAAGGGGGATATCTAGTCAGTTGGAAAGGGGGATACCTAGTCAGTTGTACAGGGAAAGGGGGATACCTAGTCAGTTGTACAGGGAAAGGGGGATACCTAGTCAGTTGTACAGGGAAAGGGGGATACCTAGTCAGTTGTACAGGGAAAGGGGGATACCTAGTCAGTTGTACAGGGAAAGGGGGATATCTAGTCAGTTGTACAGGGAAAGGGGGATACCTAGTCAGTTGGAAAGGGAAAGGGGGATATCTAGTCAGTTGGAAAGGGGGATACCTAGTCAGTTGTACAGGGAAAGGGGGATACCTAGTCAGTTGTACAGGGAAAGGGGGATACCTAGTCAGTTGTACAGGGAAAGGGGGATACCTAGTCAGTTGTACAGGGAAAGGGGGATACCTAGTCAGTTGTACAGGGAAAGGGGGATACCTAGTCAGTTGTACAGGGAAAGGGGGATACCTAGTCAGTTGTACAGGGAAAGGGGGATACCTAGTCAGTTGTACAGGGAAAGGGGGATACCTAGTCAGTTGTACAGGGAAAGGGGGATACCTAGTCAGTTGTACAGGGAAAGGGGGATACCTAGTCAGTTGTACAGGGAAAGGGGGATACCTAGTCAGTTGTACAGGGAAAGGGGGATACCTAGTCAGTTGTACAGGGAAAGGGGGATACCTAGTCAGTTGGAGAGGGAAAGGGGGATACCTAGTCAGTTGGAGAGGGAAAGGGGGATACCTAGTCAGTTGGAAAGGGGGATACCTAGTCAGTTGTACAGGGAAAGGGGGATACCTAGTCAGTTGGAGAGGGAAAGGGGGATACCTAGTCAGTTGTACAGGGAAAGGGGGATACCTAGTCAGTTGGAGAGGGAAAGGGGGATACCTAGTCAGTTGGCTCTACGACATCTACAAAATGAACGGTGGATCACCCAAAGCACAATAAATACAATCTTGTGCGGACAGATATGACATGCAGAACTATTTATGATGCCCTGAAGGTCACCCACAGCCCAAGTTACTCTCTCTGTCTCCTCAGAACTCAGTCCACTCTCGTAAAGGACCAAACTAAGGTAGTCCAGAGGTGAGGTGGACACTTTGAAGCTCTCTTAAATCAGCTCAGTTGAGTACTCAGTCCTGGAGGAGTTCTGCAACACCTTGCAGTCGGATGCCAAGCAGTTGCCATACCAAGTGACGACGCAGCCTGTCAAGATGCTCTCAATGGTGCAGCTGTAAAAAAAAAAAATGGAGGATCTGAAGGACCATGCCATATCTTCATCAGTCAACGGGAGGGTGTCCTGCTCCTGAAATCTGCTCCTGCATTCACCCCAGTCATCAGTCAACGGGAGGGTGTCCTGCTCCTGAAATCTGCTCCTGCATTCACCCCAGTCATCAGTCAACGGGAGGGTGTCTTGCTCCTGAAATCTGCTCCTGCATTCACCCCAGTCATCAGTCAACGGGAAGGTGTCCTGCTCCTGAAATCTGCTCCTGTATTCACCCCAGTCATCAGTCAACGGGAGGGTGTCCTGCTCCTGAAATCTGCTCCTGCATTCACCCCAGTCATCAGTCAACGGGAAGGTGTCCTGCTCCTGAAATATGCTCCTGCATTCACCCCAGTCATCAGTCAACGGGAGGGTGTCCTGCTCCTGAAATCTGCTCCTGCATTCACCCCAGTCATCAGAAACAGAGCATTGGGGATAGGTGCACGTCTGACATCAATGTGAGCTCAATTACAATGATAATTTATTATGGTCAATTTCAGAAAATGTTATATAACATGATGGAAGGTTTTGCCTTTTGTGGTAGGTTTTGTGGTTTTTGACACTCATATGTAGGTGTCATAACCAGCCATAAAATAACTACCGTGGTGAGACCTCTCATCGGGCTGAATGTCTTGGCTGAGACCTCTCATCGGGCTGAAGGTCTTGGCTGAGACCTCTTATCGGGCTGACTGTCTTGGCTGAGACCTCTCATCGGGCTGAAGGTCTTGGCTGAGACCTCTCATCGGGCTGAATGTCTTGGCTGAGACCTCTCATCGGGCTGAAGGTGTTGGCTGAGACCTCTCATTAGGCTGAAGGTCTTGGCTGAGACCTCTCATCAGGCTGAAGGTCTTGGCTGAGACCTCTCATCGGGCTGAATGTCTTGGCTGAGACCTCTCATCGGGCTGAAGGTGTTGGCTGAGACCTCTCATTAGGCTGAAGGTCTTGGCTGAGACCTCTCATCAGGCTGAAGGTCTTGGATGAGACCTCTCATCGGGCTGAAGTTCTTGGCTGAGACCTTTCATCGGGCTGAAGGTCTTGGCTGAGACCTCTCATTAGGCTGAAGGTCTTGGCTGAGACCTCTCATCGGGCTGAAGGTCTTGGCTGAGACCTCTCATCAGGCTGAATGTCTTGGCTGAGACCTCTCATCGGGCTGACTGTCTTGGCTGAGACCTCTCATCGGGCTGAAGTTCTTGGCTGAGACCTCTCATCGGGCTGAAGTTCTTGGCTGAGACCTCTCATCGGGCTGAAGTTCTTGGCTGAGACCTCTCATCGGGCTGAAGTTCTTGGCTGAGACCTCTCATCGGGCTGAATGTATTGGCTGAGACCTCTCATCGGTCTGAAGGTCTTGGCTCAGACCTCTCATCGGGCTGAAGGTCTTGGCTGAGACCTCTCATCGGGCTGAATGTCTTGGCTGAGACCTCTCATTAGACTGAATGTCTTGGCTGAGACCTCTCATTAGACTGAATGTCTTGGCTGAGACTTCTCATTAGACTGAATGTCTTGGCTGAGGTCTCTCATCACCCTTGTGCAAACCCATCAGGCTTCATTGTCTTCTCATCATGAACCAGGGACAAATATGATGTATTGACAGAGGGACAGGTGTACTGACAGACAAGACAGAGAGACAGGTGTAATGACAGACAGAGAGACAGGTGTAATGACAGACAAGACAGAGAGACAGGTGTAATGACCGACAGAGAGACAGGTGTACTGACAGACAAGACAGAGAGACAGGTGTAATGACAGACAAGACAGAGAGACAGGTGTAATGACAGACAAGACAGAGAGACAGGTATAATGACAGACAAGACAGAGAGACAGGTGTAATGACAGACAAGACAGAGAGACAAGTGCAATGACAGACAAGACAGAGAGACAGGTGTACTGACAGACAGAGAGACAGGTGTAATGACAGACAAGGCAGAGAGACAGGTGTAATGACAGACAAGACAGAGAGACAGGTGTAATGACAGACAAGACAGAGAGACAGGTGTAATGACAGACAGAGAGACAGGTGTAATGACAGACAAGGCAGAGAGACAGGTGTAATGACAGACAAGGCAGAGAGACAGGTGTAATGACAGACAGAGAGACAGGTGTAATGGCAGACAGAGAGACATGTGTAATGACAGACAGAGAGACAGGTGTAATGACAGACAGAGAGACAGGTGTAATGACAGACAGAGAGACAGGTGTAATGACAGACAGAGAGAGAGGTGTAATGACAGACAGAGAGACAGGTGTAATGACAGACAGAGAGAGAGGTGTAATGACAGACAGAGAGACAGGTGTAATGACAGACAGAGAGACAGGTGTAATGACAGACAGAGAGACAGGTGTAATGACAGACAGAGAGACAGGTGTAATGACAGACAGAGAGAGAGGTGTAATGACAGACAGAGAGACAGGTGTAATGACAGACAGAGAGACAGGTGTAATGACAGACAAGACAGAGAGACAGGTGTAATGACCGACAGAGAGACAGGTGTACTGACAGACAAGACAGAGAGACAGGTGTAATGACAGACAAGACAGAGAGACAGGTGTAATGACAGACAAGACAGAGAGACAGGTATAATGACAGACAAGACAGAGAGACAGGTGTAATGACAGACAAGACAGAGAGACAAGTGCAATGACAGACAAGACAGAGAGACAGGTGTACTGACAGACAGAGAGACAGGTGTAATGACAGACAAGGCAGAGAGACAGGTGTAATGACAGACAAGACAGAGAGACAGGTGTAATGACAGACAAGACAGAGAGACAGGTGTAATGACAGACAGAGAGACAGGTGTAATGACAGACAAGGCAGAGAGACAGGTGTAATGACAGACAAGGCAGAGAGACAGGTGTAATGACAGACAGAGAGACAGGTGTAATGGCAGACAGAGAGACATGTGTAATGACAGACAGAGAGACAGGTGTAATGACAGACAGAGAGACAGGTGTAATGACAGACAGAGAGACAGGTGTAATGACAGACAGAGAGAGAGGTGTAATGACAGACAGAGAGACAGGTGTAATGACAGACAGAGAGAGAGGTGTAATGACAGACAGAGAGACAGGTGTAATGACAGACAGAGAGACAGGTGTAATGACAGACAGAGAGACAGGTGTAATGACAGACAGAGAGACAGGTGTAATGACAGACAGAGAGAGAGGTGTAATGACAGACAGAGAGACAGGTGTAATGACAGACAGAGAGACAGGTGTAATGACAGACAGAGAGACAGGTGTAATGACAGACAGAGAGACAGGTGTAATGACAGACAGAGAGACAGGTGTAATGACAGACAGAGAGACAGGTGTAATGACAGACAGAGAGACAGGTGTAATGACAGACAGAGAGACAGGTGTAATGACAGACAGAGAGACAGGTGTAATGACAGACAGAGAGACAGGTGTAATGACAGCCAAGACAGCTGATGGGTTATGTCCTATATGGCTCCCTATTCCCTATATAGTGCACTACTATTCACCATGGCCCACAGGGCAGATATTGTATTAACCCTGGCCACCACATGACAATACAGCACTGTGGAGAAAGTTCACGGCCTACAACCCACAACAACCTCCCCTTCAGACTAGATATCAACAAGCCAATCGACGTCAAGTAGCTGAGACAATAGTCTATTCTCCAGTATTCACGACTTAGTGTGTAATAAGTGTTGATATCGTGGGAAGCGTCCTTGTCTTTGTTATGGCTGACCATGGAACCTCCGAGGTGTTCTAGAACCTCCAGGACTAAACAATGGCAGGAAATGACCAGGGAGGAGGCAGAGCGGATTCCTCCGAACGCTGCTTCCTGATTGGCTGTCAGCATTAAGAATTACCCAGATCCAGGTCCTCTGGGAAATCAGGAATGTGTGTGTGTGTGTGTGTGTGTGTGTGTGTGTGTGTGTGTGTGTGTGTGTGTGTGTGTGTGTGTGTGTGTGTGTGTGTGTGTGTGTGTGTGTGTGTGTGTGTGTGTGTGTGTGTGTGTGTGTGTGTGTGTGTGTGTGATGCATGCTACAAGGATGTTCCTGCTCAGTTCAGATTAATTACATTCAAGGTTCTGTACAGTTTCAGGAACAACTAAAATAAAGACCATGGCCTTGATCAAGACTTTTGAACGTGACAGATACAATCAATCACCTGCATAGTATATACACCCTGCATATATACACACTATATACACATTATATACACCCTGCATATATACACACTATATACACATTATATACACCCTGCATATATACACATTATATACACATTATATACACCCTGCATATATACACACTATATACACATTATATACACCCTGCATATATACACACTATATACACATTATATACACCCTGCATATATACACACTATATACACATTATATACACCCTGCATATATACACATTATATACACATTATATACACCCTGCATATATACACACTATATACACATTATATACACCCTGCATATATACACATTATATACACCCTGCATATATACACACTATATACACATTATATACACCCTGCATATATACACACTATATACACATTATATACACCCTGCATATATACACACTATATACACATTATATACACCCTGCATATATACACACTATATACACATTATATACACCCTGCATATATACACATTATATACACATTATATACACCCTGCATATATACACATTATATACACCCTGCATATATACACACTATATACACATTATGTAAACCCTGCATATATACAAACTATATACACATTATATACACCCTGCATATATACACATTATATACACCCTGCATATATACACACTATATACACCCTGCATATATAACCATTATATACACATTATATACACCCTGCATATATACACACTATATACACATTATATACACCCTGCATATATACACACTATATACACATTATATACACCCTGCATATATACACACTATATACACATTATATACACCCTGCATATATACACATTATATACACCCTGCATATATACACACTATATACACATTATATACACCCTGCATATATACACACTATATACATATTATATACACCCTGCATATATACACACTATATACACATTATATACACCCTGCATATATACACACTATATACACATTATATACACCCTGCATATATACACACTATATACACATTATATACACCCTGCATATATACACACTATATACACATTATATACACCCTGCATATATACACATTATATACACCCTGCATATATACACACTATATACACATTATATACACCCTGCATATATACACACTATATACACATTATATACACCCTGCATATATACACACTATATACACATTATATACACCCTGCATATATACACATTATATACACCCTGCATATATACACACTATATACACATTATTTAGACATTATACACACCCTGCATATATACACACTATATACACATTATGTACACCCTGCATATATACAAACTATATACACATTATATACACCCTGCATATATACACAATATATACACATTATATACACCCTGCATATATACACATTATATACACCCTGCATATATACAAACTATATACACATTATATACACCCTGCATATATACACACTATATACACATTATATAAACCCTGCATGTATACACAGCATATACACAGTATATACACCCTGCATATATACACATTATATACACCCTGCATATTTACAGTAGATACACTCTGCATATATGCACAGTATATACACCCTGCATATTTTCACATGATATACACCCTGCATATATACACATTATATACACCATGCATGTATATACACCCTCCATATATATATACATTATATACACAGTATGTACAACCTGCATATATACACAGTATAAACACCCTGCATATACACATTATATACACCCTGCATATATACACATTATATACACCCTGCATATATACACAATATATACACATTATATACACCCTGCATATATACACATTATATACACCCTGCATATATACACATTATATACACATTATACACACCCTGCATATAGACACATTATATACACCCTGCTGATATACACATTATATACAGATTATTTACACCCTGCATGTCGATCTGAGCTGTCTCAGTCAGATGTGTTCTAAAGGGCAGTGAGATGTGTTCTACAGGACTCAGGGCAGTGAGATGTGTTCTACAGGACTCAGGACAGTGTGATGTGTTCTACAGGACTCAGGACAGTGAGATGTGTTCTACAGGACTCAGGACAGTGAGATGTGTTCTACAGGACTCAGGACAGTGAGATGTGTTCTACAGGACTCAGGACAGTGAGATGTGTTCTACAGGACTCAGGACAGTGAGATGTGTTCTACAGGACTCAGGACAGTGAGATGTGTTCTACAGGACTCAGGACAGTGAGATGTGTTCTACAGGACTCAGGACAGTGAGATGTGTTCTACAGGACTCAGGACAGTGAGATGTGTTATAGAGGACTCAGGACAGTGAGATGTGTTCTACAGGACTCAGGACAGTGAGATGTGTTCTACAGGACTCAGGACAGTGAGATGTGTTCTACAGGACTCAGGACAGTGAGATGTGTTATAGAGGACTCAGGACAGTATGATGTGTTCTACAGGACTCAGGACAGTGAGATGTGTTCTACAGGACTCAGGACAGTGAGATGTGTTCTACAGTACTCAGGACAGTGAGATGTGTTCTACAGGACTCAGGACAGTGAGATGTGTTCTACAGGACTCAGGACAGTGAGATGTGTTCTACAGGACTCAGGACAGTGAGATGTGTTCTACAGGACTCAGGACAGTGAGATGTGTTATAGAGGACTCAGGACAGTGAAATGTGTTCTACAGGACTCAGGGCAGTGAGATGTGTTCTACAGGACTCAGGACAGTGAGATGTGTTCTACAGGACTCAGGACAGTGAGATGTGTTATAGAGGACTCAGGACAGTGAGATGTGTTCTACAGGACTCAGGACAGTGAGATGTGTTATAGAGGACTCAGGACAGTGAGATGTGTTCTACAGGACTCAGGACAGTGAGATGTGTTCTACAGGACTCAGGACAGTGAGATGTGTTCTACAGGACTCAAGACAGTGTGATGTGTTCTACAGGACTCAGGGCAGTGAGATGTGTTCTACAGGACTCAGGACAGTGAGATGTGTTCTACAGGACTCAGGACAGTGAGATGTGTTCTACAGGACAGTGAGATGTGTTCTACAGGACTCAGGACAGTGAGATGTGTTCTACAGGACTCAGGGCAGTGAGATGTGTTCTACAGGACTCAGGGCAGTGAGATGTGTTCTACAGGACAGTGAGATGTGTTCTACAGGACTCAGGACAGTGAGATGTGTTCTACAGGACTCAGGGCAGTGAGATGTGTTCTACAGGACTCAGGGCAGTGAGATGTGTTCTACAGGACTCAGGACAGTGAGATGTGTTCTACAGGACTCAGGACAGTGAGATGTGTTCTACAGGACTCAGGGCAGTGAGATGTGTTCTACAGGACTCAGGACAGTGAGATGTGTTATACAGGACTCAGGGCAGTGAAATGTGTTCTACAGGACTCAGGGCAGTGAGATGTATTCTACAGGACTCAGGACAGTGAGATGTGTTCTACAGGACTCAGGACAGTGAGATGTGTTCTACAGGACTCAGGACAGTGAGATGTGTTTTACAGGACTCAGGACAGTGTGATGTGTTATACAGGACTCAGGGCAGTATGATGTGTTCTACAGGACTCAGGACAGTGAGATGTGTTTTACAGGACTCAGGACAGTGAGATGTGTTATACAGGACTCAGGGCAGTGAAATGTGTTCTACAGGACTCAGGGCAGTGAGATGTATTCTACAGGACTCAGGACAGTGAGATGTGTTCTACAGGACTCAGGGCAGTATGATGTGTTCTACAGGACTCAGGACAGTGAGATGTGTTTTACAGGACTCAGGACAGTGTGATGTGTTATACAGGACTCAGGACAGTGAGATGTGTTCTACAGGACTCAGGACAGTGAGATGTGTTCTACATGACAGTGAGATGTGTTCTACAGGACTCAGGGCAGTGAGATGTGTTCTACAGGACTCAGGACAGTGAGATGTGTTATACAGGACTCAGGACAGTGAGATGTGTTATACAGGACTCAGGACAGTGAGATGTGTTCTACAGGACTCGGGACAGTGAGATGTGTTCTACAGGACTCAGGGCAGTGAGATGTGTTCTACAGGACTCAGGACAGTGAGATGTGTTCTACAGGACAGTGAGATGTGTTCTACAGGACTCAGGACAGTGAGATGTGTTCTACAGGACTCAGGGCAGTGAGATGTGTTCTACAGGACTCAGGACAGTGAGATGTGTTCTACAGGACAGTGAGATGTATTCTACAGGACTAAGGGCAGTGAGATGTGTTCTACAGGACTCAGGACAGTGAGATGTGTTCTACAGGACTCAGGACAGTGAGATGTGTTCTACAGGACTCAGGACAGTGAGATGTGTTCTACAGGACAGTGAGATGTGTTCTACAGGACTCAGGACAGTGAGATGTGTTCTACAGGACTCAGGACAGTGAGATGTGTTCTACAGGACTCAGGGCAGTGAGATGTGTTCTACAGGACAGTGAGATGTGTTCTACAGGACTCAGGGCAGTGAGATGTGTTCTACAGGACTCAGGACAGTGAGATGTGTTCTACAGGACTCAGGACAGTGAGATGTGTTCTACAGGATTACTGATAGTGACAGGGCAACTGAGAATGTGTTCTGTTGCTGTTCTGTCATTCTATCTTATAGAACTGTATTAACAGATGATGTAATTCCTGTTCTGTCATTCTATATTATAGATCTGTATTAACAGATGATGTACTTCCTATTCTGTCATTCTATCTTATAGATCTGTATTAACAGAGATGATGTTCTTCCTGTTCTGTCATTCTACATTATAGATCTGTATTCACACAGATTATGTTTTTCCTGTTCTGTCATTCTAGGTTGGAGTCAGAGATGGGTCTTTTGGAGAGTGAGGAGTGTCATATCTCAGCTAAGGAGCAGACCCTCAGGGAGAGACTGAGGAAGACAGAGAGGTCCATAGAAGACCTACAGAAAGTAAGAGAACATTCATATATTTATGGACACAAAATATCACTTTAAGGCTAAGTCCAAAATGGCATCTTATTCCCTATATAGTGCACTTTTTGGACCAGAAGTCTAGTGATTAGGGTACCGTTTAGGACACAGCCTTAGTAGTTTCAGCCTACTGTGACTGCATGATCCCTCCACAGACTGCTCTGTCATATAACTGCAGACCTGTGACTAAATGATCCCTCCACAGACTGCTCTGTCATATAACTGCAGACCTGTGACTAAATGATCCCTCCACAGACTGCTCTGTCATATAACTGCAGACCTGTGACTAAATGATCCCTCCACAGACTGCTCTGTCATATACCTGCAGACCTGTGACTAAATGATCCCTCCACAGACTGCTCTGTCATATAACTGCAAACCTGTGACTAAATGATCCCTCCACAGACTGCTCTGTCATATAACTGCAGACCTGTGACTAAATGATCCCTCCACAGACTGCTCTGTCATATAACTGCAGACCTGTGACTAAATGATCGCTCCACAGACTGCTCTGTTATATAACTGCAGACCTGTGACTAAATGATCCCTCCACAGACTGCTCTGTCATATAACTGCAGACCTGTGACTAAATGATCCCTCCACAGACTGCTCTGTTATATAACTGCAGACCTGTGACTAAATGATCCCTCCACAGACTGCTCTGTCATATACCTGCAGACCTTTAGAACTCTTGCTTATATTCTAGTTTTGTATTAGTTGATAAAAAATTGTCAATGAAAATAAATGTCTCGTATCAAACCAATATAATGTTAATGGTAAGTTTAATGACCAGTTGCCAAAAGATGAGCTCAATAAAGTCATACTTGACATGTGGGAGTTTTTCTTTTCTTTTAAGATTTCAGCTTCAATGCACTGTCAATACAATCAGTAAAGCACTTTACAATCAGTAAAGCACTTTACAATCAGGAAAGCACTTTACAATCAGGAAAGCACTTTACAATCAGGAAAGCACTTTACAATCAGGAAAGCACATTACAATCATGAAAGCTATTGGTGCTTTACCAAATGCTTTAGATATTGTAAAGTGCTTTACCAATTGCTTTAGATATTGTAAAGTGCTTTACCAATTGCTTTAGATATTGTAAAGTGCTTTACCAATTGCTTTACTGATTGTTAAGTGCTTTACTGATTGTTAAAATGATTCCAGTAATCGGTGAAGCACTTTACAATCAGTAAAGCAATTGTCAAATCATTTAGAAATGTTTGTCTTATCTCTTCATGTCTCTTGGTGTCTCTTGGTGTCTCATCGTGTCTCTTCATGTCTCTTCATGTCTCTTCGTGTCTCATCGTGTCTCTTCATGTCTCATCATGTCTCTTGGTGTCTCTTCATGTCTCTTCGTGTCTCATCATGTCTCTTCGTGTCTCTTCATGTCTCATCATGTCTCTTCATGTCTCTTCATGTCTCTTGGTGTCTCTTCATGTCTCTTCGTGTCTCATCATGTCTCTTCGTGTCTCTTCATGTCTCATCATGTCTCTTCATGTCTCTTCATGTCTCTTCGTGTCTCATCATGTCTCTTGGTGTCTCTTCATGTCTCTTCGTGTCTCATCATGTCTCTTCGTGTCTCTTCATGTCTCATCATGTCTCTTCATGTCTCTTCATGTCTCTTCGTGTCTCATCATGTCTCTTCGTGTCTCTTCATGTCTCTTCGTGTCTCTTCATGTCTCTTCATGTCTCATCGTGTCTCTTCATGTCTCATCGTGTCTCTTCATGTCTCTTCATGTCTCTTCATGTCTCTTCATGTCTCATCATGTCTCTTCATGTCTCTTCATGTCTCATCATGTCTCATCATGTCTCTTCATGTCTCTTCGTGTCTCTTCATGTCTCATCATGTCTCTTGGTGTCTCTTCATGTCTCTTCGTGTCTCATCATGTCTCTTCGTGTCTCATCATGTCTCTTCGTGTCTCATCATGTCTCTTCATGTCTCTTCGTGTCTCTTCATGTCTCATCATGTCTCTTGGTGTCTCTTCATGTCTCTTCGTGTCTCATCATGTCTCTTCGTGTCTCTTCGTGTCTCTTCATGTCTCATCATGTCTCTTGGTGTCTCTTCGTGTCTCTTCATGTCTCTTCATGTCTCATCGTGTCTCTTCATGTCTCATCATGTCTCATCGTGTCTCTTCATGTCTCTTCATGTCTCATCATGTCTCATCATGTCTCTTCATGTCTCATCATGTCTCTTGGTGTCTCTTCATGTCTCTTCGTGTCTCATCATGTCTCTTCGTGTCTCTTCGTGTCTCTTCGTGTCTCTTCATGTCTCTTCATGTCTCATCGTGTCTCTTCATGTCTCATCATGTCTCATCGTGTCTCTTCATGTCTCTTCATGTCTCATCATGTCTCATCATGTCTCTTCATGTCTCATCATGTCTCATCGTGTCTCTTCATGTCTCATCATGTCTCTTGGTGTCTCTTCGTGTCTCTTCGTGTCTCTTCATGTCTCTTCATGTCTCATCGTGTCTCTTCATGTCTCATCATGTCTCTTCATGTCTCATCATGTCTCATCGTGTCTCTTCATGTCTCATCGTGTCTCTTCATGTCTCATCATGTCTCTTGGTGTCTCATCGTGTCTCATCATGTCTCTTCATGTCTCATCATGTCTCATCGTGTCTCTTCATGTCTCATCATGTCTCTTCATGTCTCATCATGTCTCTTGGTGTCTCATCATGTCTCATCGTGACTCTTCATGTCTCATCGTGTCTCTTCATGTCTCTTCATGTCTCTTCGTGTCTCATCATGTCTCATCGTGTCTCTTCATGTCTCTTTTCTCTCCAGAGTCTCCAGAATGAGCATGGTGAGTGATCTATTATTTACATACTGTTGATCATTATTGATCACGTTGATTTATTGATCACGTTGATTTATTGATCACGTAGATTTATTGATCACGTAGAATTATTGATCACGTTGATTTATTGATCACGTAGATTTATTGATCACGTAGAATTATTGATCACGTTGATTTATTGATCACGTAGATTTATTGACCACGTTGATTTATTGATCACGTAGAATTATTGATCACGTAGATTTATTGATCACGTTGATTTATTGATGTAAGTTGTGTTGAAATGATTTCAGAGGATAGCACATGAAAGCTTTAATGAAGTGGATGGTTACCATGGTTATTCAAATATGTTCACGATCAACAGCTCCATGCCATGTGCCCCTGATATACCTTCTACACCATACCACAATACACACTACACTACACTACACACTGCACTACACACCACACACACCACACTACACACACACTACACACACTACACACCACACACACACACACCACATACCACACACACACACACACTCTGCTCTGTCTCTCTCCCCCCCTCTCTCTCTGATCTCTCCCTCTCTCCCCTCTCCCTCTCTCCCCCTCTCTCTCTGATCTTCCCCTCTTTCTCCCTCTCTCTCTCCTTCTATTCTCTCTTTCTGCTCTCTACTCTCTCTCTCTCTACTCTCTCTCTCTCGCTCTCTACTCTCTCTCTCTCTACTCTCTCTCTCGCTCTCTACTCTCTCTCTCTACTCTCTCTCTACTCTCTCTCTCTTGCTCTCTACTCTCTCTCTCTCTCTACTCTCTCTCTCTCTCTACTCTCTCTCTCTACTCTCTCTCTGCTCTCTACTCTCTCTCTCTACTCTCTCTCTGCTCTCTACTCTCTCTCTCTACTCTCTCTTTGCTCTCTCCCTACTATCTCTACTCTCTGTCTCTCTGTCTCTCTCTGTCTCTCTCTCTCTCTGCCACATTAGCCCCTTGGATCGTTTCCTGCCTCAGCGGTACCATTGAGTGCACCAACATAAGACAGTAGCCCTGTACTTTGTTTCCCCTGATCCACCTATTCACAGGGAATCCCCCCAACCCAGGGCCGCTTTGATCCCCTCTAATACACCTCTCTACACATTCTGCTGAACGTAGCACTGGGCTGGGGGAATGAAGAGAAAGAGTTACAGAGAGAGATACAGAGAGAGAGTTACAGAGAGAGAGAGGGAGAGAGAGAGGGGGGAGAGGAATACAGAGAGAGAGAGATAGATAGAGAAAGATAGAGAGGGAGGGGAGGAGAGGGGGGAAGAGAGGGAAAGAGAGGGGAAGAGTGATAGAGGGGGGAGGGAGAGGGCGAGAGGAATACAGAGAGAGAGGAAGAGAGAGGGGGGGGGGGGGGGCGAGAAAGGGACCGATACAAAGGGAGAGAGATTGAGTGCGTGCTGGGATGGGAGGGTCCAGTCTGACTTCCTCTCCTGCTCTCCGCCCCAACCAGATGCTGTGAGTAACGCCTCACCCCAGCTGCCAGACCAGCTCCTCGACCAGCTGCCCGACCAGCTCCCCGACCAGCTCCTCGACCAGCTCCCCGACCAGCTCCCCGACCAGCTCCTCAACCAGCTGCCAGACCAGCTCCTCGACCAGCTGCCCGACCAGCTCCCCGACCAGCTCCTCGACCAGCTCCCCGACCAGCTCCCCGACCAGCTCCTCAACCAGCTGCCAGACCAGCTCCTCGACCAGCTCCCCGACCAGCTCCTCAACCAGCTGCCAGACCAGCTCCTCAACCAGCTGCCAGACCAGCTCCTCAACCAGCTGCCAGACCAGCTCCTCAACCAGCTCCCAGACCAGCTCCTCGACCAGCTGCTCGACCAGCTCCCCGACCAGCTCCTCGACCAGCTCCTCGACCAGCTCCCCGACCAGCTCCTCAACCAGCTGCCAGACCAGCTCCTCGACCAGCTCCCCGACCAGCTGCCCGACCAGCTCCCCGACCAGCTCCTCGACCAGCTCCTCGACCAGCTCCCCGACCAGCTGCCAGACCAGCTCCTCAACCAGCTCCCCGACCAGCTCCTCAACCAGCTGCCAGACCAGCTCCTCGACCAGCTGCCCGACCAGCTCCCCGACCAGCTCCTCGACCAGCTCCCCGACCAGCTCCCCGACCAGCTCCTCAACCAGCTGCCAGACCAGCTCCTAAACCAGCTGCCAGACCAGCTCCTCAACCAGCTGCCAGACATCAGAGACTCCTCCACCACTTCTCCTCATCAGGCCACAGCCTCAACAGCACCTGCCTCTGGGGAGCAGCCAAATAAACCTGGTAGGTGCTGGGTGGGGGGAGGAAGGAGAGGGTTGGACCGGAGCCAAGGGAGGACAGTACTAGGACCAGGGAGGGGTAACGGGTAGTAGCTAGCTAACGGAGAGTGAGGGAGGTACAATGTGGCAACCCACAGACTCACCAATAGGAAGGTACAAAGTGGCTCAGTAATTCATGTTTGAATCTCAATGTGAAAAACACTGTCTGCATGTCCTTCACAAAGGTGACAACTGATGTTACTGAGCCAGATGTCTGTGTGTCAGGGGAGAAGCTCCAGGTGGTATCTGATGCTACTGAGCCAGATGTCTGTGTGTCAGGGGAGAAGCTCCAGCTGGTATCTGATGCTACTGAGCCAGATGTCTGTGTGCCAGGGGAGAAGCTCCAGCTGGTATCTGATGCTACTGAGCCAGATGTCTGTGTGTCAGGGGAGAAGCTCCAGCTGGTATCTGATGCTACTGGGCCAGATGTCTGTGTGTCAGGGGAGAAGCTCCAGGTGGTATCTGATGCTACTGGGCCAGATGTCTGTGTGTCAGGGGAGAAGCTCCAGCTGGTATCTGATGCTACTGAGCCAGATGTCTGTGTGTCAGGGGAGAAGCTCCAGCTGGTATCTGATGCTACTAAGCCAGATGTCTGTGTATCAGGGGAGAAGCTCCAGGTGGTATCTGATTTTGGCATCGTACTTGATTCAAACCTCTCTATTAAAAGCAGGTGAAAAAGGCAACTCAAATGACCAAATTCAACCTCGCTCATTTTTGATTTATATGAAATTGTTTGACTACAGAGGTAACAAAACTGTACTTCAAATCTATGATACTCCCCCACTTAACATACTGCTTGACTAGTTGGGCCCAAGCTTACTGTACAACATTAAAACCCATTCAGTCTGTCTACAAACAGGCTCTCAAAGTGCTTGATAGGAAGCCCAATAGCCATCATCACTGTTACATCCTCAGAAATATTGTACAAAAGACCGACGCATGTCTTGTATTCAAGATCCTAAATGGCCAGGCTCCTCTCCCTCCACTCAGTATTTTAGTTAAAAACCCATGGCAGCAGATCCACAAGGTCTGCCATGAGAGGTGACTATAGTTCCCTTAAGGAAAAGCACCTTTAGTCCATCTGCTTTCTCTGTGAGAGCTTCCCATGTCTGGAATACACTGCCAACAGACACACATAACTGCATCACCTATCACAATTTCAAAAAAAACATAAAGATATGGCTAAAGGTCAATCAGACTAGTCAACATCATCCCTAGCTGTGTATTGTCGCTTTCCTTCTTGTGTGTAGCAGGTGAGGTGTGGAAACATTGTTGCTTTTTGTGCTATTCCTCTGTCTGCATGCTACGTATCTCTTGTTCTATGTTTCTCTGTCTGCATGCTACGTATCTCTTGTTCTATGTTTCTCTGTCTGCATGCTACGTATCTCTTGTTCTATGTTTCTCTGTCTGCATGCTACGTATCTCTTGTTCTATGTTTCTCTGTCTGCATGCTACGTATCTCTTGTTCTATGTTTCTCTGTCTGCATGCTACGTATCTCTTGTTCTATGTTTCTCTGTCTGCATGCTACGTATCTCTTGTTCTATGTTTCTCTGTCTGCATGCTACGTATCTCTTGTTCTATGTTTCTCTGTCTGCATGCTACGTATCTCTTGTTCTATGTTTCTCTGTCTGCATGCTATGTGTTACTAATTCTATATTTCTCTGTCTGCATGCTATGTGTCTCTAATTCTATGTTATGTGTCTCTAATTCTATATTTCTCTGTCTGCATGCTATGGGTTACTAATTCTATGTTTAACAGACTAACAGACTATAACATATTAACACTGGGACTGGGCCCTGATCACAGGACTAACAGACTATAACATATTAACACTGGGACTGGGCTCTGATCACAGGACTAACAGACTATAACATATTAACACTGGGACTGGGCTCTGATCACAGGACTAACAGACTGTAACATATTAACACTGGGACTGGGCCCTGATCACAGTACTAACAGACTATAACATATTAACACTGGGACTGGGCTCTGATCACAGGACTAACAGACTATAACATATTAACACTGGGACTGGGCCCTGATCACAGGACTAACAGACTATAACATATTAACACTGGGACTGGGCCCTGATCACAGGACTAACAGACTATAACATATTAACACTGGGACTGGGCCCTGATCACAGGACTAACAGACTATAACATATTAACACTGGGACTGGGCTCTGATCACAGGACTAACAGACTATAACATATTAACACTGGGACTGGGCTCTGATCACAGGACTAACAGACTGTAACATATTAACACTGGGACTGGGCCCTGATCACAGTACTAACAGACTATAACATATTAACACTGGGACTGGGCTCTGATCACAGGACTAACAGACTATAACATATTAACACTGGGACTGGGCCCTGATCACAGGACTAACAGACTATAACATATTAACACTGGGACTGGGCTCTGATCACAGGACTAACAGACTATAACATATTAACACTGGGACTGGGCTCTGATCACAGTACTAACAGACTATAACATATTAACACTATTTAATTTGTCATTTACAAAATAGCCTCCAAAACCCTACTCAATAAATTGGATGCAGTCTATCACAGTGCCATCCGTTTTGTCACCAAAGCCCCATATACTACCCACCACTGCGACCTGTACACTCTCGTTGGCTGGCCCTCGCTTCATACTCGTCGCCAAACCCACTGGTTCCAGGTCATCTACAAGACCCTGCTAGGTAAAGTCCCCCCTTATCTCAGCTCGCTGGTCACCATAGCAGCACCTACCTGTAGCACGCGCTCCAGCAGGTATATCTCTCTAGTCACCCCCAAAACCAATTCTTCCTTTGGACGCCTCTCCTTCCAGTTCTCTGCTGCCAATGACTGGAACGAACTACAAAAATCTCTGAAACTGGAAACACTTATCTCCCTCACTAGCTTTAAGCACCAGCTGTCAGAGCAGCTCATAGATTACTGCACCTGTACATAGCCCATCTATAATTTAGCCCAAACAACTACCTCTTTACCTACTGTATTTATTTATTTATTTTGCTCCTTTGCACCCCATTATTTCTGTCTCTACTTTGCGCTTTCTTCCACTGCAAACCAACCATTCCAGTGTTTTTAGTTTTTATTTTACTTGCTGTGTTGTATTCACTTCGCCTCCATGGCCTTTTTATATTTTTATTTATTTATACATATATTTGTTTGCCTTCACCTCCCTTATCTCACCTCACTTGCTCACATTGTATATAGACTTATTTTTTTTCACTGTATTATTGACTATATGTTTGTTTTACTCCATGTGTAACTATGTGTTGTTGTATGTGTCGAACTGCTTTGCTTTATCTTGGCCAGGTCGCAATTGTAAATGAGAACGTGTTCTCAATTTGCCTACCTGGTTAAATAAAGGTTAAATAAAAAAAAATAAAAAAAACACTGGGACTGGGCTCTGATCACAGTACTAACAGACTGTAACATATTAACACTGACCATGTAACTATGTGACCATGTGACCATGTAACTATGTGCCCCAGTGAGCAGAGGTGAAATGACCAAAGATGGCGGTTGGTTGAACACAGTATGGTTGACTATCGTGAGCAGCCAGTCTTATCTACAGTGAAATACTGTGCTGTTTAGTTTTCATCTGTTTCTTAAGGTGTGGAGAGGTGTAATAAACGCCATACATTAGACATAACATGGAAAAGATAAACTCCACTTTTTAAAAAACATATTGAGAAAATCCCTTGAAGATAATTTTGTAATGAAGATACTTTTTAAGGTAATTGGAAAATCACAAGTCCTGTTGTACTGTACTGGCACTGTCTGTCTGCCTGTCTGTCTGCCTCCCTCACTGCCTGTCTGTCTGTCATGCTTCATTCTATAGCTAGATGACTCCTGATATCTCCTGATATCTCCTGATATCTCCAGGAGTGATTCTATAATTAGAGGACTCCTGATATCTCCTGATATCTCCAGGAGTGATTCTATAATTAGAGGACTCCTGATATCTCCTGATATCTCCAGGAGTGATTCTATAGCTAGAGACACTCCTGATATCTCCTGATATCTCCAGGAGTGAGACGTTTAACTAGGGCCATCTACTTTAAAAGTGCTGCCTGTCTTCCCAGTGACCTACTTTGTGTGTGAACTGCTTACTGCTCACAACTTGAAGACAGTTGTTGACACATCAACCAGGATTGTCAGGGCAATTTGTGGCTTGTTTTTGTAATCAGGGGGAGTGGTTCTTCATCTTAAAGGCAATTAGCAGTATTATTAGTACTTCAGTCTCCCCTGTTTTTCTCAGCGGCAGTCATGCCAGCGGCTCCCCATCGCTCTCTCACTTGAGTATCTTACCTAGTTATTTACAGATCTCACTATGTGTGTGTTTTCTGTTCGCTCGTCTCCCTGTAGGCTCTACAGACGCTCCCCTACCCCTGGCTACAACTCTTCTATTTTAGTGTACCCTGCCTGCACAACCCCATGTGGAATTCCTTCGTCTCTGGCTGCGTTTGGAACTGCCGATCTGAGGTCAAGAACTCCAAGTTCATCCTATCCTACGCTGCCCTTCAGTCCCTTGACTTTTTTGGCCCTGACGGAGACTTAGATCAAATCAGAAAATACTGCTACTCAAGCTGCTCTCTCTTCATCTGACTTCGTTTCGTCTCATAATCCGAGAGCATCTGGGCATCGCTCTGGTGGCACATTGATACACATTTTTCCTGAGTAGAGATGTTCTGTTTTTTTCCCTCCTGTCCATCGTCTCATTTCAATTCCATGCTGTTACTGTCACTTGTCCACTCAAGCTTAACATTGTTGTCATCTATCGCCCACCAGGTGCCCTTGGAGAGTTCCTCAATGAGCTTGACACCTTGATAAACTCATTCCCTCAAGATGGCTCACTGCTCTTCGTACTTGGCGACTTCAACCTCCTGATGACTGCATTCTATTCATTTCTTTCCAACACTCTCTTTCCTCTCCTTTTGACCCTTTCCCAGTCCCCTCCCACTCACAAGGCAGGCAATACACTTGACCTCGTCTTTACTAGAGGCTGTTCGCCTACTAATCTCACTGTAACCCTCCTCCAGGTCTCTGTTCTCCTACTAATCTCACTGTAACCCTCCTCCAGGTCTCTGTTCTCCTACTAATCTCACTGTAACCCCCCTCCAGGTCTCTGTTCTCCTACTTATCTCACTGTAACCCTCCTCCAGGTCTCTGTTAGCCTACTCCCCTGCTCCGTGGCTGAGTGACTCATTGCGAGCTTACAGAACAGGGCTGCGGGCAGCTGAGTGTAAATGGAGGAAAACTAAACTTCCGGAGAACCCATCATACTTCCTCTCCCTCCTCTCTACTTTCTCTTCCTCTGTATCCGCTGCTAAAGCCACTTTTATCACTCTAAATTTCAAGCTTCTAACCCTAGGAAACTTTTTTCTGCCTTCTCTTCCTTCCTTAACTTCTCTCTAACATCCCACTTGGCCAAAATCCAGAAAAAATGTAGCGCACCAAATTCCAAAATATTACTATAAAAATCAATCTTTCATGAAATCACACATGAAAGACACCAAATTAAAGCTACACATGTTGTGAATCCAGCCAACATGTCTGATTTCAAAAAGCACACCAAACAATTATGTTAGCTCAGTACATAGCCACAGAAAAACACAGCCATTTTCCCAGCAAAAGATAGTAGTAACAAAAAACAGAAATAGAGATAAAATTAATCACTAACCTTTGAACATCTTCATCAGATGACACTCAACTGACATCGTGTTACACAATACATTTATGTTTTGTTCGATAATGTGCATATTTATATCCACAAATCTCGGTTTACATTGGCGCCATGCTCAGAAATGCCTCCAAAATATCTGGAGTAATTACAGAGAGCCATGTCAAATAACAGAAATACTCATCATAAACTTTGATGAAAGATACATGTTTTACATATAATTAAAGATACACTTTTTCTTAATGCAACCGCTGTGTCAGATTTAAAAAAACTTTACGTAAATAGCACATCATGCAATAATCTGAGACGGCGCTAAGATTTAACAACATTTCTCCGCCATGTTGGAGTCAACAGAAATACGAAATTACATCAGAAATATTCCCTTACCTTTGATTAACTTCATCAGAATGCAGTGCCAGGAATCCTAGTTCCACAATAAATCGTTGTTTTGTTCGATAATGTCCATTACTTATGTCCAATTAGCTAATTTTGCTAGCATGTTTAGTACACGTGTCCAAACGCTCGCGCAGATGCAGGCAAACGTTGGACGAAAACTTCAAAAAGTTATATTCCAGGTCGAATAAACTGGTCAAAGTAAGTAGAGAATCAATCTTCAGGATGTTGTTATCATTTATATCCAATAAGGTTCCAACCGGAGAATTATTTTCAGTCTCTATAAGTAATGGAACGCAAGACGACAACATGAGGAAAGCGCGTGACCAGGAACTGGCAATCTGCCAGACCACTGACTCATTCCCCTCCCATCCGGTCCCACAACACAGCATAAGCTTCATTCCACGTTCTACTGACTGTTGACATCTAGTGGAAGGCGTATGAAGTGCAAACAGATCCACATATTACAGGGAATTGAATAGGCGATGACTAACAACGACCACTCTCAGAATTTTCACTTCCTGTTTGGATTTTTTCTCAGGTTTTTGCCTGCCATATGAGTTATGTTATACTCACAGACATCATTCAAACAATTTTAGAAACTTCAGAGTGTTTTCTATCCAATAGTAATAATGATATGCATATATTAGCATGTGGGACAGAGTAGGAGGCAGTTCACTATGGGCACGAAATTCATCCAAAAGTGAAAATGCTGCCCCCTATACCAAAGAAGTTAATCCTTCTCTCCCTCCCTCCTCCCTCTTTGTGGACGACTTTGTCAACCACTTTGACAAGAAGGTCGACGACATCCGCTCCTCATTCACTCAGCCTATTGAGTCAACTGGTCCCACTCACACAGAACTACCCAAACGCCTTGACCTCTTTCTCCCCTCTCTCTCCAGATGAAATCCTTTGACTAGTGAGGTCCAGCCGCCCGACAACCCACTCGAATCCAACACCTCTTCCTTTCTCCAGATCAACTCTGGAGACCTTCTCCCATTCCTCACTTCCCTCATCAACTCATCCCTGACTACTGGCTGCGTCCCCTCTGACTTCAAAATGCCCGAATCGCTCCCCTCCTCAAGAAACACTCGACTCCTCTGATGTCAAAAACTACAGACCGGTATCCCTTCTTTCTTTTCTTTCCAAAACACTTGAGTGTGCTGTCTCTGATCAACGCTCTCGCTATCTCTCTCAGAACAATCTTCTTGACCCTAACCAGTCAGGCTTCAAGATGGGTCACTCAACCGAGACTGCTCTTCTCTGTCTCACGGAGGCTCTCAACACTTCCAAAGCTGACTCTCTCTCCTCTGTTCTCATCCTCCTAGATCTATCCGCTGCCTTTGACACATGAACCATCAGATCCTCCACTCCACCCACTCAGGGCTGGACGTCTCAGGCTCTATCAGATCCTCCTCTCCACCCTCTCAGGGCTGGGTGTCTCAGACTCTATCAGATCCTCCTCTCCACCCTCTCAGGGCTGGGTGTCTCAGGCTCTATGAGATCCTCCTCTCCCTCCTCTCAGGCTCTATCAGATCCTCCTCTCCACCCTCTCAGGGCTGGGTGTCTCAGGCTCTATGAGATCCTCCTCTCCCTCCTCTCAGGCTCTATCAGATCCTCCTCTCCACCCTCTCAGGGCTGGGTGTCTCAGACTCTATCAGATCCTCCTCTCCACCCTCTCAGGGCTGGGCGTCTCAGGCTCTGCACACTCTTGGAATGCATCCTGTCTGGCAGGCCGCTCCTACCAGGTGACGTGGAGAGGATCAGTGTCTGCACCACGTACTCTCACTACTGGTGTCCCCCAGGGCTCGGGTTCTAGGCCCTCTCCTCTTCTCTCTATACACCAAGTCACTCAGCTCTGTCATATCCTCACATGGTCTCTCCTATCATTGCAATGCGGATGACACTCAACTACTTTTCTCCTTCCCCCCTTCTGACACCCAGGTAGTGACACGCATCTCTGCGTGCCTGGCAGATACCTCAGCTTGGATATTGGCCCACCACCTCAAGCTCAACCTCAACAAGATGGAGCTGCTCATTCTCCCGGTGAAGGCCTGCCCGCTCAAAGACCTCCCATCACGGTGGACAACTCCATGGTGTACCCATCTCAGACGTCAAAGAACATTGGCGTGGCCCTGGACAACACCCTGTTGTTCTCTGCAAAACATCAAAGCAGTGGCTCTCTCCTGTTCATGTTCTACAACATCCATAGAACCACCCTTCCTCATACAGGGAGCAGAGCAGGTCCTAATCCAGGCACTGTCATCTCCAGTCTGGACTACCGCAACTCGCTCTTGGCAGGGCTCCCCCACTTGTGCCATCAAACGCTGCAGCCGGCCTAGTGTTCAACCTTCCCAAGTCCTCCCACATCACCCCACTCATCCGCACACTCCACCGCCTTCCAGTCGAAGCTCGCATCCACTACAAGACCATGGTGCTACGGAGTAGCAAGAGGAGCTGCCCCTCCCTACATTCAGGCTATGCTCAAACCCTACACCCCAACGAGAGCACTCCGTTCCGCCAACCCAATGGTGGAATCAGGACAGCAGAGTCCCTGCCCATCTTCCAAAAAATATCTGAAACTCTATGTCTTCAAATAGTATCTTAAATAATCACCCAGAAATGTACTATAGTGGAAACCACATGATATCTTCTCTCCCTGTCTGTCTGTCTTTCACCCAGAGATGTACTATAGTGGTAACATGATATCTTCTCTCCCTGTCTGTCTTTCTTTCACCCAGAGATGTACTATAGTGGTAACATGATATCTTCTCTCCCTGTCTGTCTTTCTTTCACCCAGAGATGTACTATAGTGGTAACATGATATCCTCCCTCCCTCCCTCCCTCCCTGTCTGTCTGTCTGTCTTTCACCCAGCGATGTATGCCATGGAGATCAACGTGGAGAAGGACAGAAAGACAGGGGACACCAGGATCCTGTCAGCTTCTGCAGTCAGCCCTGACGAAGTGCCTGACCACGGGGTCAAGGTTTTCGACGACGGCCGGAAGGTTGTCTACGAGGTCCGCTCGGGGGGGTCCTCCACCCTGGACAATGGGGTTCACCGCTGGAGCTCCCAACAGGTGGATGAGCTGATGAAGCGGGTCGGGGCGACCACTGGCTGTGCTCAGGGAGGCAAGGCTAAAGTTACCATCAAACCCGCCGACGCTGATGACCCCAAAACCTCCCCCAGGTCCACTGACCGCTCCGCTGACCTCCCTACCAACTACACCCCCTACACCACCCCCCCAGCTGTCCCTAGCTCTGCCACCACGGCCCACAAGATGCCCCAGGCTCCAAGCACCCCCATCACCACCCAGCCTCCACCCTACCGGGAGGTGATATCTGAGGGTGAGGTGACGGAGGCTCCCCAGGCTACGGCGGAGAAGCCGATCACGATGATCTTCATGGGCTATCATAATGTAGACGACCAGGATGAGACCAAGAGGCTGCTGGGATTCGACGGCACCATCAAGGCTGAGATCGTCCTGATCGATGAGGACGATGAGAAATCGCTACGGGAGAAAACGGTGACAGACGGTTACTCCACCATGGACGGCAACGCCGCCGACCTGGTGTCCGGCGCCCGGCCGCTCAGCGACACCACCGACCTGTCGTCGGAGGGGAAGGACGAGAGCTCTGCCACGGCCACCAAGGAACTCCCCTCCCCAGCAGGTATAGAGAAGAAAAAGCCCTGCCACTGCTGTACTATCATGTGACCTCATTACTTTAACTACACTACCCACAACTCTCTGTTACTCTTGGGACTGCAGGGAGGGAGGAGCTCATTGGTTAATCAAGGCTCTGATCTCCCTCCTCCCTAAACCCTCCTCCTCCTCCTATTCCTCCTCACGGCTACTAACAGAACTTACCCTCTGGCACCTGGAACTTGGCTGCGTTGACATCACTCTTTTTCTTTGACCTTTGACACATCCTTTGTGAGCCTGCGTCTGACCCTTATCCTGACGATGCCCCCCCTCCCAGGGAAAGTAAAGGCACTCTGTCACTCCCTTCAGTAGGACAACGGTGAAGGTTGAAGGTTGAAGGTTGAAGACACTAATAAAGGGTCAGTTTAAGATGTTTACTACTACAGATGAAGGTCAGGATTGGATGAGGGGAAGCTGATCCTAGATCTGTACCTAGGGGAAACTTCCCCGCAGAGCAGGGCAACACACCACCATTCCAACCAGAGCAGCACAGTGTTTGGGTTGGGTTGGCCTAGCCACTAGTTACATGGTATACACCATCCATTTGGTCTGTAATAAGTAGGTTATAACACAATCCTTTATCCAAGGAATGTTTGGTGTTAAAGACCTGGATCAGATGACTCTCTATCTGGCACAACTAAAAACAACAGAAAGAAGACCTGCACATACAGAGATATAGTATGTTACAGTTGATATTCACACCCATCTGTCTAGTGGCCTTATTCAAGCAAAGACATCTGACTGACTGTATGGACATCCAACAGACTAGGGTCCCGTCCCAAACTGCACCTTATTCCCTATGTAATACAGTGCTTTTGACCAGAGCCTTGAGGGTAGAGTGGCCCTGACCAAATATGGTATCACAGATTCATCTTTAGAACTGAGGATTTGTGTAAAAATAAGTGTACTGTATAGGGAATAGGGCTCTGGTCTAAAGTAGTGCACTATATAGGGAATAGGGCTGTGGTCTAAAGTAGTGCACTATATAGGGAATAGGGCTGTGGTCTAAAGTAGTACACTATATAGGGAATAGGGCTGTGGTCTAAAGTAGTGCACTATATAGGGATCTGGTCTAAAGTAGTGCACTATATAGGGAATAGGGTTCTGGTCTAAGGTAGTGCACTATAAAGGGAATAGGGTACATTTGGGATATATCCTGTAAAGGGCATTACTTATGACCTTCTGTCTGTACTGTCAGAAACATGAACAGTTATCATAATTAATGTTAGGCACATAACCTCCTCAACCAAACCATGTCAGAGGTGAAGAGGGAACCACCAGGGTATCAGAGTATAGGAGAGAACTACCAGGGTATCAGAGTATAGGAGAGAACTACCAGGGTACCAGAGTATAGGAGAGAACTACCAGGGTATCAGAGTATAGGAGAGAACTACCAGGGTACCAGAGTATAGGAGAGAACTACCAGGGTATCAGAGTATAGGAGAGAACTACCAGGGTATCAGAGTATAGGAGGGAACTACCAGGGTACCAGAGTATAGGAGAGAACTACCAGGGTATCAGAGTATAGGAGAGAACTACCAGGGTACCAGAGTATAGGAGAGAACTACCAGGGTACCAGAGTATAGGAGAGAACTACCAGGGTATCAGAGTATAGGAGAGAACTACCAAGGTATCAGAGTATAGGAGAGAACTACCAGGATATCAGAGTATAGGAGAGAACTACCAGGGTATCAGAGTATAGGAGAGAACTACCAGGGTACCAGAGTATAGGAGAGAACTACCAGGGTACCAGAGTATAGGAGAGAACTACCAGGGTACCAGAGTATAGGAGAGAACTACCAGGGTATCAGAGTATAGGAGAGAACTACCAGGATATCAGAGTATAGGAGAGAACTACCAGGGTATCAGAGTATAGGAGAGAACCACCAGGGTATCAGAGTATAGGAGAGAACTACCAGGGTATCAGAGTATATGAGAGAACAACCAGGGTACCAGAGTATATGAGAGAACAACCAGGGTACCAGAGTATAGGAGAGAACTCTACCAGGGTATCAGGGTATAGGAGGGAACAATACCAGGGTATCGGAGTATAGGAGAGAACTACCAGGGTATCAGAGTATAGGAGGGAACTACCAGAGTATCAGAGTATAGGAGGGAACAATACCAGGGTATCAGAGTATAGGAGGGAACTCTACCAGGTTATCAGAGTATAGGAGGGAACTCTACCAGGTTATCAGAGTATAGGAGGGAACTACCAGGGTGTCAGAGTGTAGCAGGGAACTACCAAGGTATCAGAGTATAGGAGGGAACTCTACCAGGGTACCAGAGTATAGGAGGGAACTACCAGGGTATCAGAGTATAGCAGAGAACTACCAAGGTATCAGAGTATAGGAGGGAACTCTACCAGGGTATCAGAGTATAGGAGGGAACTCTACCAGGGTACCAGAGTATAGGAGGGAACTACCAGGGTATCAGAGTATAGCAGAGAACTACCAAGGTATCAGAGTATAGGAGGGAACTCTACCAGGGTATCAGAGTATAGGAGGGAACTCTACCAGGGTATCAGAGTATAGGAGGGAACTCTACCAGGGTATCAGAGTATAGGAGGGAACTCTACCAGGGTATCAGAGTATAGGAGGGACCTACCAGGGTATCAGAGTATAGGAGGGAACTCTACCAGGGTATCAGAGTATAGGAGGGAACTCAGAGTATCAGCGTATAGGAGGGAACTCTACCAGGGTACCAGAGTATAGGAGGGAACTACCAGGGTATCAGAGTATAGGAGGGAACTCTACCAGGTTATCAGAGTATAGGAGGGAACTCTACCAGGTTATCAGAGTATAGGAGGGAACTCTATTATTATGTTAGATTTACTGTATTTGAATGTTTTTGAACTAAATGTATTGCAAGGCCATTGAAAGAACTTATGAAACCACAGAGTTGCATTTACCCTGACTCTGCTTTAACTGAAAGCAAGAGAAGTGACACCATTTCCCTAGTTAATATTGCCTGCTAACATGTATTTATTTGAACTAAATATTTACATTTAAGTCATTTAGCAGACGCTCTTATCCAGAGCGACTTACAAATTGGTGCATTCACCTTATGATATCCAGGTGAATATAAAAAAGGTGAATATAAAAAAATTTACTTCTGTGTATTGATTTTAAGAAAGGCATTGCTATTTGTGGTTAGGTACATTTGTGCATCGATAGAGTTTTTTTTGCTCGCAAATGTGCTTTTGTTAAATCTTTCACCCGTTTGGCGAAGGTGAAGTGGGCTGTGATTCGATGATAAATTAACGGGCACCGCTTTGATTATATGCAACGCAGGACAAGCTAGTTAACCTAGTAATATCATCAACCATGTGTAGTTAACTAGTGATTATGTGAAGATTGATTGTTTTTTATAAGATAAGTTTAATGCTAGCTAGCAACTTACCCTGGCTCCGTGCAGCCACAAGGTCCCTTTGATGCTGCACTCGCGTAACAGGTGGTCAGCCTGCCACGCAGTCTCCTCGTGGATTGCAATGTAATCGGCCATAATCAGCGTCCAAAAAGGCCGATTACCGATTATTATGAAAACTTGAAATCGGCCCTAATTAATCGGCCATGCCGATTAATTTGGCCGACCTCTAGTTAACATGGTGCTAAAAATTATGGTGTCTGGCTAAGCTCTGCACAAGTCAACCACAAATATAACTGCAGTACAATACTTCATAAAGGAGCTCATTGCAGTTTCCTGTCAAAAGCAATGAGCAGGTAGCTCATACTAACATGCTTTATACACAACAAATCTTGTTGGATTGTTAAAGTGGAACTGACAGCGTTTTAACTAGTCTGCAGATATGAAACAGACAGACAATCATTATATTTGTAAAAAAATATCAAATTTCAAGTTTATGCTACTTTCTAAGTGGTAAAAAACAAAACAAATAGGTTAAATTTGACTCAACATTCCATGACTTACAGTAAGGTATTGTTGGCAGAATAGATGGTTGCAGTTCAAAGCTTGATTAATATAATTCACCAATACATTTCTTTCTAGTTCAAAAAAAATCCTAAATCAGGTTGTAAATCCCAGCTGGCTTGGTACATTGTTTGCTGCCTCCATTCAGGATTTACTGCTTCAGTTCAATATTTTGGACAAAAACGGACGAATGTAACTAAGGCTGGAAATGTCAATACAATCAAACTAGCAATGATCACAAGTCAGTCATAACGTGGCTAACAGGCTAGCGTATCTATTGATGTAGCAAGGTAAAAACACGGAGCCTAACGTTAGCTAGATAGCTAGCTGCTAGGAGGATGTCATGTCATAACGTGGCTAAGAGGCGTATCTATTTATGTAGCAAGATAAAAACACAGTGTCACGCTCGTCTGAAGAAGAGGACCAAAGCGTAGCGTCGTACGTGTTCATGATCATTCATTCAAACTGAACACTGAAACAAAATAACAAAGTAGAAACAAAACTAAACAGTTCTGTCTGGTACAGACACAAAACAGAAAACAACTACCCACAAAACACAGGTGGGAAAAGGGCTACCTAAGTATGATTCTCAATCAGATACAACGATAGACAGCTGCCTCTGATTTGGAACCACACTCGGCCAAACACAAAGAAATACAACACATAGAATGCCCACCCTAATCACACCCTGGCCTAACCAAAATAGAAACTAAAACCCTCTCTATGGCCAGGGCGTGACACACGGAGCCTAACGATAGCGAGCTGCTGGGAGGATGTCATGTCATTGGAGGAGTGACTGATTTGTTTCCCCTCATAACGGAAATGATGTGTGGTCAGTCATAACGTGGCTAACAGGCTAGCACATGGGTCAAACACAAGGCCCCTGAGCCAAATAGGACACACGAGAGTATAAAGCACATGGGTCAAACACAAGGCCCCTGAGCCAAATAGGACACACGAGAGTATAAAGCACATGGGTCAAACACAAGGCCCCTGAGCCAAATAGGACACACGAGAGTATAAAGCACATGGGTCAAACACAAGGCCCCTGAGCCAAATAGGACACACGAGAGTATAAAGCACATGGGTCAAACACAAGGCCCCTGAGCCAAATAGGACACACGAGAGTATAAAGCACATGGGTCAAACACAAGGCCCCTGAGCCAAATAGGACACACGAGAGTATAAAGCACATGGGTCAAACACAAGGCCCCTGAGCCAAATAGGACACACGAGAGTATAAAGCACATGGGTCAAACACAAGGCCCCTGAGCCAAATAGGACACACGAGAGTATAAAGCACATGGGTCAAACACAAGGCCCCTGAGCCAAATAGGACACACGAGAGTATAAAGCACATGGGTCAAACACAAGGCCCCTGAGCCAAATAGGACACACGAGAGTATAAAGCACATGGGTCAAACACAAGGCCCCTGAGCCAAATAGGACACACGAGAGTATAAAGCACATGGGTCAAACACAAGGCCCCTGAGCCAAATAGGACACACGAGAGTATAAAGCACATGGGTCAAACACAAGGCCCCTGAGCCAAATAGGACACACGAGAGTATAAAGCACATGGGTCAAACACAAGGCCCCTGAGCCAAATAGGACACACGAGAGTATAAAGCACATGGGTCAAACACAAGGCCCCTGAGCCAAATAGGACACACGAGAGTATAAAGCACATGGGTCAAACACAAGGCCCCTGAGCCAAATAGGACACACGAGAGTATAAAGCACATGGGTCAAACACAAGGCCCCTGAGCCAAATAGGACACACGAGAGTATAAAGCACATGGGTCAAACACAAGGCCCCTGAGCCAAATAGGACACACGAGAGTATAAATGAATCAACAGTTGAGTCATCTACTTCATGAAATGACCGTCTGATGTGCTCGCATAGGTGAATTCAACTTCTATTGAGTTGCTTTTGTGTGTCCCGTTTACAGCACGCAGCAGAGGGAAAGTGTACAGACTCATGCCACAGTCCTATTTAGGCAACTAAAATGTTGCAGTCTGGTTTCGGTTTTTAAAGCTTGACAATGAATAACAAAACAACAAAACCAGCAACAGAACACCAAAGGAGAAACATCTAGGCCTTTTACAGCAACAGTACAGCAACGTTACAGCAACGTTACAGCAACGTTACAGCAACATTATAGCTACATTACAGCAACATTACAGCAACATTACAGCAACGTTACAGCAACATTACAGCTACATTACAGCAACGTTACAGCAACATTACAGCAACATTACAGCAACATTACAGCAACATTACAGCTAAATTACAACAATGTTACAGCAACGTTACAGCTACATTACATCTACATTACAGCTACATTACAGCAACGTTACAGCTACATTACAGCAACATTACAGCAACGTTACAGCAACGTTACAGCAACATTACAGCTACATTACAGCTACATTACAGCAACATTACAGCAACATTACAGCTACATTACAGCAACATTACATTTACATTACAGCAACATTACAGCTACTTTACAGCAACATTACAGCTACATTACAGCAACATTACAGCAACATTATAGCAACATTACAGCAACATTACAGCTACATTACAGCTACATTACAGCAACATTACAGCTACATTACAGCAACATTACAGCTACATTACAGCAACGTTACAGCAACATTAAAGCAGTATCCACGGCTATTCAACTACAGTACACGTTGAGTACACCATACAGCAATGCGGCATTCAACTGTACCGGTGATCTATGCAATGTTACAAGAACCTATACATATGTTTTTGTTATTTGCAGTTATTAAATACTTTTGGATCGCAGCATATTATGCAAATCTGCAAAGGCAGATATTATTGATCTCTTCTTTTGTTTTAATATGTACAGCAACTTCTGTATATACATTCGGAAAGTATTGAGACCCCTTGACTTTATCCACATTACAAATCATTTATTTTATTTATTTATTTTAATTTTAACTTTATTTAACTAGGCAAGTGTCGTGGCAATTTCCTGTATTACCAAATGAGGAGAGTTACAAACCACACACCAGTCAGAGTTATACTTAAATTTCATCTTTAATAATATGAGCTTTAAAATCGCCCTTTGACTTTCACCAATTCACTATCTATAATGAATTGTTGAGAGTCCCAACATAATGGCAACTGAGATCTTTTATAGCAAAGATACACCCCTCTCAAGTTACATGATGAACCACAGATCTTAGGAACTCTTCACAAAGGGCCTTTTACTTGAGAAAGGAGTATCCCATAGCCAGATAGCATTAGCTATAAATTATCGCTCAGTTTGGTCTCTAAAACGAGGTTCTAATCTCGTTCCTGGTACTTCATAGTACCAAAACATTACCTCATCCAAGGCATAACTCAATTGTCAACTCTATATACTCCCATCTCAAGTAAACCCCCTCTTCTCCCCACTCCTGGACAAGCTCACTGAAGGGAGTGACTTGTGGAGACATTGTGGAGCCGAGAAAATTGGTTCCCCGTTAATCACGAAGACAATGTTCCATTCTGTACTCCTCCCTTTCCTTTCTGATATTCTGCATATTACCAGAGACATGTAAAAGACAAGCCTGACCTCTCCCCTCTCTGGGCCCCAAGTGACTGAGCAAGAGAAGGGAAAAGTGCAACTGCCAACAGTCCAAAGGGATACATTCTAAAGACAAGTATCTCACATAAGCATATTATGTAAATAAAACATCTTATTTATCTATGTTACCCAACTAATTCTGATTCATCCGCCACACAAGTCAGTTAAGAACAAATTCTTATTTTCAATGATGGCCTAGGAACAGTGGGTTAACTGCCTTGTTCAGGGGCATAATGACAGATTTGTACCTTCTCAGCTCGGGGATTTGATCTTGCAACCTTTCGGTTACTAGTCCAACGCTCTAACCACTAGGCTACGATGCCGCCCCAAAATCATCATCAATTTAAAAACAATACCCCATAATGCCGAAGCAAAAAACATTTTTCAGAACTTTTGACTAATTAAAAAAACATTTTTTAACAGAAATAACTTATTTACATAAGTATTCAGACTCTTTGCTATGAGACTCAACATTGAGCTCAGGTGCATCATTTTTCCACTGATCATCCTTGAGATGTTTCTACAACTTGATTGGAGTCCACCTGTGGTAAATTCAATTGATTGGACATGATTTGGAAAGACACACACCTGTCTATATAAGGTCCCACAGTTGACTGTTCATGTCAGAGCAAAAACCAAGCCATGAGGTCGAAGGAATTGTCCATAGAGCTCCGAGACAGGATTGTGTCGAGGCACAAATCTGGGGAAGGGAACCAAAACATTTCTACAGCATTGAAGGTCCCCAAGAATACAGTGGCCTCCATCATTCTTAAATGGAAGACGTTTGGAATCCCCAAGACTCTACCTAGAGCTGGCTGCTCGGCCAAACTGAGCAATCAGGGGAGAAGG
This sequence comes from Salvelinus alpinus, assembly GCF_045679555.1. Classification (NCBI taxonomy): domain Eukaryota; kingdom Metazoa; phylum Chordata; class Actinopteri; order Salmoniformes; family Salmonidae; genus Salvelinus; species Salvelinus alpinus. Next base: position 50,500,952 of record NC_092103.1, on the reverse strand, counting down.
GCCTTGGTCAGGGAGGTGACCAAGAACCCGATGGCCACTCTGACAGAGCTCTAGAGTTCTTCTGTGGAGATGGGAGAACCTTCCAGAAGAACAACAATCTTTGCAGCACTCCACCAATCAGGTCTTTATGGTAGAGTGGCCAGACGGAAGCCACTCTTTAGTAAACGGCACATGACAGTCTGATTGGAGTTTTCCAAAAGGTACCTAAAGGACTCTGACCATGAGAAACAGGATTCTCTGGTCTGATGAAACCAAGATTGAACTCTGGCTTGAATGCCAAGCATCACACCTGGAGGAAACTTGGCACCATCCCTACGGTGAAGCATGGTGGTGGCAGCATCATGCTGTGGGAATATTTTTCAGCGGCAGGAACTGAGAGACTAGTCAGGATCGAGGGAATGATGAACAGAGCACTGTACAGAGAGATCCTTAATGAAAACCTGCTCCAGAGTACTCAGGACCTCGGAAGGTGAAGCTTCACCCCAGACTAACAGGACAATGACCCTAAGCACACAGCCAAGACAACTCAGGAGTGGTTTCGGGACAAGTCTCTGAATGTCCTTGAGTGGCCCAGCCAGAGCCCGGACTTGAACCCGATTGAACATCTTTGGAGAGACCTGAAAATAGATGTGCAGCGACGCTCCCCATCCAACCTGACAGAGCTTGACAGGCTATCACAAATTGTGGAAAAAGGCAAGGGGTCTGAATACTTTCGGGAATGTACTGTATATATTGGATAAAGTAGTTAATGACAGACTATTTAGTGGTTACAGTATGGCAGACTATTTAGTGGTTACAGTATGGCAGACTATTTAGTGGTTACAGTATGGCAGACTATCGAGTGGTTACAGTATGGCAGACTATTTAGTGGTTACAGTATGGCAGACTATTTAGTGGTTACAGTATGGCAGACTATCGAGTGGTTACAGTATGGCAGACTATTTAGTGGTTACAGTATGGCAGACTATCGAGTGGTTACAGTATGGCAGACTATTTAGTGGTTACAGTATGGCAGACTATTTAGTGGTTACAGTATGGCAGACTATTTAGTGGTTACAGTATGGCAGACTATTTAGTGGTTACAGTATGGCAGACTATCTAGTGGTTACAGTATGGCAGACTATCGAGTGGTTACAGTATGACAGACTATTTAGTGGTTACAGTATGGCAGACTATTTAGTGGTTACAGTATGGCAGACTATTTAGTGGTTACAGTATGGCAGACTATTTAGTGGTTACAGTATGGCAGACTATCGAGTGGTTACAGTATGGCAGACTATTTAGTGGTTACAGTATGGCAGACTATTTAGTGGTTACAGTATGGCAGACTATTTAGTGGTTACAGTATGGCAGACTATCGAGTGGTTACAGTATGGCAGACTATTTAGTGGTTACAGTATGGCAGACTATTTAGTGATTACAGTATGGCAGACTATTTAGTGGTTACAGTATGACAGACTATTTAGTGGTTACAGTATGGCAGACTATTTAGTGGTTACAGTATGGCAGACTATTTAGTGGTTACAGTATGGCAGACTATTTAGTGGTTACAGTATGGCAGACTATTTAGTGGTTACAGTATGGCAGACTATTTAGTGGTTACAGTATGGCAGACTATTTAGTGGTTACAGTATGGCAGACTATTTAGTGGTTACAGTATGGCAGACTATCGAGTGGTTACAGTATGGCAGACTATTTAGTGGTTACAGTATGGCAGACTATTTAGTGGTTACAGTATGGCAGACTATCGAGTGGTTACAGTATGGCAGACTATTTAGTGGTTACAGTATGGCAGACTATCGAGTGGTTAAAGTATGGCAGACTATTTAGTGGTTACAGTATGGCAGACTATTTAGTGGTTACAGTATGGCAGACTATTTAGTGGTTACAGTATGGCAGACTATTTAGTGGTTACAGTATGGCAGACTATTTAGTGGTTACAGTATGGCAGACTATTTAGTGGTTACAGTATGGCAGACTATCGAGTGGTTACAGTATGGCAGACTATTTAGTGGTTACAGTATGGCAGACTATTTAGTGGTTACAGTATGGCAGACTATTTAGTGGTTACAGTATGGCAGACTATTTAGTGGTTACAGTATGGAAGACTATTTAGTGGTTACAGTATGGCAGACTATCGAGTGGTTACAGTATGGCAGACTATTTAGTGGTTACAGTATGGCAGACTATTTAGTGGTTACAGTATGGCAGACTATTTAGTGGTTACAGTATGGCAGACTATCGAGTAGTTACAGTATGGCAGACTATCGAGTGGTTACAGTATGGCAGACTATTTAGTGGTTACAGTATGGCAGACTATTTAGTGGTTACAGTATGGCAGACTATCGAGTAGTTACAGTATGGCAGACTATCGAGTGGTTACAGTATGGCAGACTATTTAGTGGTTACAGTATGGCAGACTATTTAGTGGTTACAGTATGGAAGACTATTTAGTGGTTACAGTATGGCAGACTATCGAGTGGTTACAGTATGGCAGACTATCGAGTGGTTACAGTATGGCAGACTATTTAGTGGTTACAGTATGGCAGACTATTTAGTGGTTACAGTATGGCAGACTATTTAGTGGTTACAGTATGGCAGACTATTTAGTGGTTACAGTATGGCAGACTATTTAGTGGTTACAGTATGGCAGACTATTTAGTGGTTACAGTATGGCAGACTATTTAGTGGTTACAGTATGGCAGACTATCGAGTGGTTACAGTGTGGCAGACTATTTAGTGGTTACATTATGGCAGACTATTTAGTGGTTACAGTATGGCAGACTATTTAGTGGTTACAGTATGGCAGACTATCAAGTGGTTACAGTATGGCAGACTATTTAGTGGTTACAGTATGGCAGACTATTTAGTGGTTACAGTATGGCAGACTATTTAGTGGTTACAGTATGGCAGACTATCGAGTGGTTACAGTATGGCAGACTATTTAGTGGTTACAGTATGGCAGACTATCGAGTGGTTACAGTATGGCAGACTATTTAGTGGTTACAGTATGGCAGCCTATCGAGGGGTTACAGTATGGCAGACTATTTAGTGGTTACAGTATGGCAGACTATTTAGTGGTTACAGTATGGCAGACTATTTAGTGGTTACAGTATGGCAGACTATTTAGTGGTTACACTATGGCAGACTATCGAGTGCTTACAGTATGGCAGACTATCGAGTGGTTACAGTATGGCAGACTATCGAGTGGTTACAGTATGGCAGACTATCTAGTGGTTACAGTATGGCAGACTATTGAGTGGTTACAGTATGGCAGACTATTTAGTGGTTACAGTATGGCAGACTATTTAGTGGTTACAGTATGGCAGACTATTTAGTGGTTACAGTATGGCAGACTATTTAGTGGTTACAGTATGGCAGACTATTTAGTGGTTACAGTATGGCAGACTATTTAGTGGTTACAGTATGGCAGACTATCGAGTGGTTACAGTGTGGCAGACTATTTAGTGGTTACAGTATGGCAGACTATTTAGTGGTTACAGTATGGCAGACTATTTAGTGGTTACAGTATGGCAGACTATTTAGTGGTTACACTATGGCAGACTATCGAGTGCTTACAGTATGGCAGACTATCTAGTGGTTACAGTATGGCAGACTATCGAGTGCTTACAGTATGGCAGACTATCTAGTGGTTACAGTATGGCAGACTATCGAGTGGTTACAGTATGGCAGACTATTGAGTGGTTACAGTATGGCAGACTATCGAGTGGTTACAGTATGGCAGACTATTTAGTGGTTACAGTATGGCAGACTATCGAGTGGTTACAGTATGGCAGACTATCGAGTGGTTACAGTATGGCAGACTATTTAGTGGTTACAGTATGGCAGACTATTTAGTGGTTACAGTATGGCAGACTATTTAGTGGTTACAGTATGGCAGACTATTTAGTGGTTACAGTATGGCAGACTATTCAGTGGTTACAGTATGGCAGACTATTCAGTGGTTACAGTATGGCAGACTATTTAGTGGTTACAGTATGGCAGACTATTTAGTGGTTACAGTATGGCAGACTATTTAGTGGTTACTGTATGGCAGACTATTTAGTGGTTACAGTATGGCAGACTATTTAGTGGTTACAGTATGGCAGACTATTTAGTGGTTACAGTATGGCAGACTATTTAGTGGTTACAGTATGGCAGACTATCGAGTGGTTACAGTATGGCAGACTATTTAGTGGTTACAGTATGGCAGACTATCGAGTGGTTACAGTATGGCAGACTATTTAGTGGTTACAGTATGGCAGACTATTTAGTGGTTACAGTATGGCAGACTATCGAGAGGTTACGATAGCTAATGACAACCGGAGGATTCTACAATGTTTATTTTAGGGTGTAAAAAACATTCCCAGAACAAAATGTTGTTTGTTCTTTAAAGGTTCCCAGAAATGTTATTGAGGTTGTGGGTACATTTTGGGGATATAAAACTGTCACGCTTATATTATGATAATGTTTGAATCAGTGTACACAACATTTTCTGTTTACAGAACATCCTTTCAGAGTTTTTTAGAGGTTTCCGGAACATTTAATTAGGTTGTGGAAACCTTGTGGGCATATTATAAGAGATAGGTACCTGAAACACAAAATATTCTCATTTGTGATGTGAATAGCCATTAAATCTAGTAATAGAGGACTAGTAACGGAGGACTAGTAACGGAGGACTAGTTAAGGACGAATAGTTAAGGATGACTAGTTAAGGACGACTAGTTAAGGACGACTAATAAAAGATAATAAAAAAGGCAGGAGCACGGGAGAAAACACGCTGGTTGACTTGGAACATACAAGATGAACTGGCACAGAGAGACAGGAAACACAGGGATAAATACACCGGGGAAGACAAGCGACACCTGGACAACGTAATATTACGTTAAACCTAAAAACAATATGCTATGAATGTCCTAAAAACTGACGGAACGTTCTGCAACATTGTGGGAATGTTCTGTGACACATTCGTGAATATCACAAGAATATTTTTGCAACATCCCAGACACCTCTCATAACTTAATTAAATATTCTGGGAACATTTAAAGAACTTAGACCAGGTGTTCTGCCAACATTCTTACAATATTTTGGGAATCTCCTGTGCAACCTAACTTAAACCTTTTATGAAGTTCATCACAACTGAGCATATTTTGTGTTTTGGGAACCTATCTCTTGTAGTGTACCCACAATGTTCCCACAACCTAATTAAATGTTCTGGAAACCTTTTAAAACTCAAAAAGGCAGATCTGTCAACATTCTAGCAAAATCAAAGGAATGTAAAGTGCACTCTGATACAAACATTATCTGATTGTCAGCACAACTGGACAGGTTTAGTGTTTTAGGATCTCTTGTCATATCCCCACAATTTGAACCACAACCTAAGGAAGTGTTAGGAACGTTTAAAAAACATAAAAAAGGGTGTTCTGGGAACGTTGTTGTAACATACAGTGGGGAGAACAAGTATTTGATACACTGCCGATTTTGCAGGTTTTCCTACTTACAAAGCATGTAGAGGTCTGTAATTTTTATCATAGGTACACTTCAACTGTGAGAGACGGAATTTAAAACAAAAATCCAGAAAATCACATTGTATGATTTTTAAGTAATTAATTCGCATTTTATTGCATGACATAAGTATTTGATACATCAGAAAAGCAGAACTTAATATTTGGTACAGAAACCTTTGTTTGCAATTACAGAGATCATACGTTTCCTGTAGTTCTTGACCAGGTTTGCACACACTGCAGCAGGGATTTTGGCCCACTCCTCCCTACAGATCTTCTCCAGATCCTTCAGGTTTCGGGGCTGTCGCTGGGCAATACGGACTTTCAGCTCCCTCCAAAGATTTTCTATTGGGTTCAGGTCTGGAGACTGGCTAGGCCACTCCAGGACCTTGAGATGCTTCTTACGGAGCCACTCCTTAGTTGCCCTGGCTGTGTGTTTCGGGTCGTTGTCATGCTGGAAGACCCAGCCACGACCTATCTTCAATGCTCTTACTGAGGGAAGGAGGTTGTTGGCCAAGATCTCGCGATGCATGGCCCCATCCATCCTCCCCTCAATACGGTGCAGTCATCCTGTCCCCTTTGCAGAAAAGCATCCCCAAAGAATGATGTTTCCACCTCCAAGCTTCACGGTTAGGATGGTGTTCTTGGGGTTGTACTAATCCTTCTTCTTCCTCCAAACACGGCGAGTGGAGTTTAGACCAAAAAGCTCTATTTTTGTCTCATCAGACCACATGACCTTCTCCAATTCCTCCTCTGGATCATCCAGATGGTCATTGGCAAACTTCAGACGGGCCTGGACATGCGCTGGCTTGAGCAGGGGGACCTTGCGTGCGCTGCAGGATTTTAATCCATGACGGCGTAGTGTGTTACTAATGGTTTTCTTTGAGACTGTGGTCCCAGCTCTCTTCAGGTCATTAACCAGGTCCTGCCGTGTAGTTCTGGGCTGATCCCTCACCTTCCTCATGATCATTGATGCCCCACGAGGTGAGATCTTGCATGGAGCCCCAGACCGAGGGTGATTGACCGTCATCTTGAACTTCTTCCATTTTCTAATAATTGCACCAACAGTTGTTGCCTTCTCACCAAGCTGCTTACCTATTGTCCTGTAGCCCATCCCAGCCTTGTGCAGGTCTACAATTTTATCCCTGATGTCCTTACACAGCTCTCTGGTCTTGGCCATTGTGGAGAGGTTGGAGTCTGTTTGATTGAGTGGGTGGACAGGTGTCTTTTATACAGGTAACGAGTTCAAACAGGTGCAGTTAATACAGGTAATGAGTGGAGAACAGGAGGGCTTCTTAAAGAAAAACTAACAGGTCTGTGAGAGCCGGAATTCTTACTGGTTGGTAGGTGATCAAATACTTATGTCATGCAATAAAATGCGAATTAATTACTTAAAAATCATACAATGTGATTTTATGGATTTTTGTTTTAAATTCCGTCTCTCACAGTTGAAGTGTACCTATGATAAAAATTACAGACCTCTACATGCTTTGTAAGTAGGAAAACCTGCAAAATCGGCAGTGTATCAAATACTTGTTCTCCCCACTGTATGGGGAATGTTCTTTCAACCCTAAAATAAACATTTTATAATCATCCACATAACTGGACAGTTTGTGTTTTGGGATGTCCTTACAATGTACCCATACAGACTGTTCCTACAACCTAATGAAACATTCGTGGGAACCTTTAAAAAAGAGACAAAAGGATGTTCTGGGAAAAAATTTGCAACATCGGGCAAATGTTTTAAACAAACATTGTATAATCATCACCATGACTGGACAGTGTTTGAGTTATGAGAACATTTGCCGCAACCTAACGAATGTTCTGGGAACGTTCACAGAACAAATTTTTGGTTTGCTGGGAAAACATTACTTGTACATTGCGGTTACTACATTTACCTGGAAACCTAATGAGAGCGTTTGGGGAACGTTCTGTGGTGGTTGTTACAGATGTTTTAGTGAATGTCAGGAGAACCTTTCCAGGGATGTTTAATTGAAGACATATTTTTAAATGTTATTGGGATGTTATCATCCTAATCTAGGATATAAACCTAAATATATTAGCTAATGTTCTGGGAAATGTTTCCGCTTTCCTGGGCTGGATCTCTGAGAAGACACACACACACACACACACACACACACACACACACACACACACACACACACACACACACACACACACACACACACACACACACACACACACACACACACACATACTAAAGTTGTACACACACACTCTCTCACACACACACACACACACTCACACACACACACACACACACACTCACATCCTAAAGTTGTACACACACACACACACACACACACACACACACACACTCACATCCTAAAGTTGTACACACACACACACGTACACTTACACACACACACACATCCTATAGTTGTACACACACACACAGTCTGTCTGTAGCTACAGAATGTACACACACACACACTCACATCCTATAGTTGTACACACACACACACACACACACACACACACACACACACACACACACACACACACACACACACACACACACACATACTAAAGTTGTACACACACACACACTCACATCCTAAAGTTGTACACACACACACACACACACACACACACGTACACTTACACACACACACACATCCTATAGTTGTACACACACACACAGTCTGTCTGTAGCTACAGAATGTACACACACACACACACTCACATCCTATAGTTGTACACACACACACACACACACACACACACACACACACACACACACACACACACACACACACACACACACACACACACACACACACACACACACACACACACACACACAGTCTGTCTGTAGCAACAGAAAGTACACATCCCTTCTATGCGAGTGCTGATTTTATTTTCATCATGTATTTATAGAGATGTTAATTATATAGTAATAGTAATATCTATAGTATAAAGCTATATTACATGTATTTATAGAGATGTTAATTATATAGTAATATCTATAGTATAAAGCTATATTATTCGTATACAAATGTAGCATCCATTATGCAATAGGATCCTTAGCATAGATTAGAGAAGCAATCCTTTATTTGTTATTTCAAACCTGGTTGATTCTTTCTTCACTAACGCTCCACCGCCTTGCTGTGTCTGTTCACTCTGAGACTAAACCTTCTCCTGTCCTCTAGTTTCCTGTCCTCCCCACTCTGAGACTAAACCTTCTCCTGTCCTCTAGCCCTCCTGTCCTCTAGCCCTCCTGTCCTCTAGCCCTCCTGTCCTCTAGCCCTCCTGTCCTCCCCACTCTGAGACTAGCCCTTCTCTCCTGTCCTCTAGCCCTCCTGTCCTCTAGCCCTCCTGTCCTCTAGCCCTCCTGTCCTCTAGCCCTCCTGTCCTCTAGCCCTCCTGTCCTCCCCACTCTGAGACTAACCCTTCTCTCCTGTCCTCTAGCCCTCCTGTCCTCTAGCCCTCCTGTCCTCTAGCCCTCCTGTCCTCTAGCCCTTCTGTCCTCCCCTCTGAGACTAACCTGAAATACTTACAACCCCTTAACCAACAGTGCAGTTCAAGAAAGAGTTAAGAAAATATTTACTAAGTAAACTAAAGTAAAAAATAATAAAAGTAACATAATAAAATAACAATAACGAGGCTATATACAGGAGGTACCGGCACCGAGTCAATGTGTAGGTGTTATTTTCCTTTGTTTTGTCTTTAGTTAGTATGGTCAGGGCGTGAGTTGGGGTGGGCAGTCTATGTTATGTGTTTCTATGTTTAGGTTTGTCATTTGGCCTGATATGGTTCTCAATCAGAGGCAGGTGTTTTTCATTGTCTCTGATTGGGAGCCGTATTTAGGTTGCCTGTTTTCACTGTTGGTTTGTGGGTGTTGGTCTTCCGTGTTTGTTTGTGCCACACGGGACTGTTTTTCGGTTAGATTCTCGTTGTTATTTTGTTTTTTGTCGTGTTCAGTGGATTATCTTAAAACATGGACACTTACCACTGTGCGTCTTGGTCCGATCCCTGCTACACCTCCTCTTCAGACGAAGAGGAGGAAATCAGCCGGTACAGTAGGGGTTAAAGGTCATTTGTACATGTTGTTAGGGGTGAAGTGACTATGCATACATAATGAACAGCGAGTAGCAGCAGTGTAAAAACAAAGGGGGGGGGGGGTCATTTTATTAATTGTTTAGCAGTCTTGTGGCTTTGGGGGGAGAAGCTGTTGAGGAGCCTTTTCTCCAACATAAGCTTGTGTGCATCCAAAATGGCACCATTCACTATAAAGTGGATTTTGACCAGAGACAAAAGTAGTACATTACTGTATACAGGAACAAAGGTTCGCTTTGGGACGTCTCTTATTCAGGCCGCAAGATGCACTGCAGCAGAGAGTAGACAGGGCATTGGGGGGGACACCTCTTATTCAGGCCCCAAGATGCACTACAGCAGAGAGTAGACAAGGCATTGGGGGGGACACCTCTTATTCAGGCCCCAAGATGCACTACAGCAGAGAGTAGACAGGGCATTGGGGGGGACACCTCTTATTCAGGCCCCAAGATGCACTACAGCAGAGAGTAGACAAGGCATTGGGGGGGACACCTCTTATTCAGGCCCCAAGATGCACTACAGCAGAGAGTAGACAAGGCATTGGGGGGGACACCTCTTATTCAGGCCCCAAGATGCACTACAGCAGAGAGTAGACAGGGCATTGGGGGGGACACCTCTTATTCAGGCCCCAAGATGCACTACAGCAGAGAGTAGACAAGGCATTGGGGGGGACACCTCTTATTCAGGCCCCAAGATGCACTACAGCAGAGAGTAGACAGGGCATTGGGGGGGACACCTCTTATTCAGGCCCCAAGATGCACTGCAGCAGAGAGTAGACAGGGCATTGGGGGGGACACCTCTTATTCAGGCCCCAAGATGCACTGCAGCAGAGAGTAGACAGGGCATTGGGGGGGACACCTCTTATTCAGGCCCCAAGATGCACTACAGCAGAGAGTAGACAAGGCATTGGGGGGAGGGGGGACACCTCGTATTTAGGCCCCAAGATGCACTGCAGCAGAGAGTGTTCTAGTCAAAGCCATCACGTTAACAACAAACCTTGATCATTTTTCCTGTTGAAGTTTCTACGTGTATAAAACAATGATTTATAATTATTTTAGTTTTTATGCTATGTGCGATTACTTCAGGATAAGAGCACGTGTCTGGTTTCAAAAGGCCTTCAACTCAGAGAATACACTATTGAATAATAATACAATAATATAATAATATAATAAGGTAGTGAATTCAGGGGGCAGCCCCCCCCCGCCAGATTCCAACCCTGGTCCAACAACTGGCAACCCAATGCCTTCTCCGTTACACCACGAGATCTGAACCGCTTGCCGAAGTTGCTAGGTGTTGGCTTAAGGTCGCTACAATATCCTTCATTCTAAGCCAAGCGCAATCCGCCATACCTGTTCTCGTCTTACAGAGTCCACCACTATACTCACCAAATCGATAAACCCCCATGATAGAATGAATTCAGACCAATACCTACAAACGAGGAAATGTTTTTCACATCTTCGGGAAGTGAGCATTTGTTTGTGTAGATGTTTTCTTGTAAAGAATCGACAAATATCACTGTCGCCGTCTGCAAATATGGGCCTGTGTCCCAAAGTGTCTCCCTATTCCCTACATAGTGAACTACTTTTGACCGGACGCTGGTAAAAAAGTAGTGCACTATATAGGGAATGTGGTGCCATGTAGAAGAACCCTCTGTGTTTTGAGTTGACGATAATAACCATGACTTTGTGCGTGAGGACGTACCAGGCCTTGACTGAACGCCGTTGAGCAGACAGAGGCCATCCCAAATGGCCCCTATTCCAACAGAGCCCTACTTTAGACCAACATCGGTGTGACGCTGAGGGCCCTACTTTAGACCAACATCGGTGTGACGCTGAGGGCCCTACTTTAGACCAACATCAGTGTGACGCTGAGGGCCCTACTTTAGACCAACATCAGTGTGACGCTGAGGGCCCTACTTTAGACCAACATCAGTGTGATGCTGAGGGCCCTACTTTAGACCAACATCAGTGTGATGCTGAGGGCCCTACTTTAGACCAACATCAGTGTGACGCTGAGGGCCCTACTTTAGACCAACATCGGTGTGACGCTGAGGGCCCTACTTTAGACCAACATCAGTGTGACGCTGAGGGCCCTACTTTAGACCAACATCGGTGTGACGCTGAGGGCCCTACTTTAGACCAACATCGGTGTGACGCTGAGGGCCCTACTTTAGACCAACATCAGTGTGACGCTGAGGGCCCTACTTTAGACCAACATCAGTGTGACGCTGAGGGCCCTACTTTAGACCAACATCAGTGTGACGCTGAGGGCCCTACTTTAGACCAACATCAGTGTGATGCTGAGGGCCCTACTTTAGACCAACATCGGTGTGACGCTGAGGGCCCTACTTTAGACCAACATCAGTGTGACGCTGAGGGCCCTACTTTAGACCAACATCAGTGTGACGCTGAGGGCCCTACTTTAGACCAACATCGGTGTGACGCTGAGGGCCCTACTTTAGACCAACATCAGTGTGACGCTGAGGGCCCTACTTTAGACCAACATCGGTGTGACGCTGAGGGCCCTACTTTAGACCAACATCAGTGTGACGCTGAGGGCCCTACTTTAGACCAACATCAGTGTGACGCTGAGGGCCCTACTTTAGACCAACATCAGTGTGACGCTGAGGGCCCTACTTTAGACCAACATCAGTGTGACTCTGAGGGCCCTACTTTAGACCAACATCGGTGTGATGCTGAGGGCCCTACTTTAGACCAACATCAGTGTGACGCTGAGGGCACTACTTTAGACCAACATCAGTGTGACGCTGAGGGCCCTACTTTAGACCAACATCGGTGTGACGCTGAGGGCCCTACTTTAGACCAACATCAGTGTGACGCTGAGGGCCCTACTTTAGACCAACATCGGTGTGACGCTGAGGGCCCTACTTTAGACCAACATCGGTGTGACGCTGAGGGCCCTACTTTAGACCAACATCAGTGTGACGCTGAGGGCCCTACTTTAGACCAACATCGGTGTGATCCTGAGGGCCCTACTTTAGACCAACATCGGTGTGACGCTGAGGGCCCTACTTTAGACCAACATCGGTGTGACTCTGAGGGCCCTACTTTAGACCAACATCAGTGTGACACTGAGGGCCCTACTTTAGACCAACATCGGTGTGATGCTGAGGGCCCTACTTTAGACCAACATCGGTGTGACGCTGAGGGCCCTACTTTAGACCAACATCAGTGTGACGCTGAGGGCCCTACTTTAGACCAACATCGGTGTGATGCTGAGGGCCCTACTTTAGACCAACATCGGTTTGACTCTGAGGGCCCTACTTTAGACCAACATCAGTGTGACGCTGAGGGCCCTACTTTAGACCAACATCAGTGTGACGCTGAGGGCCCTACTTTAGACCAACATCAGTGTGAGGCTGAGGGCCCTACTTTAGACCAACATCGGTGTGATGCTGAGGGCCCTACTTTAGACCAACATCGGTGTGACCCTGAGGGCCCTACTTTAGACCAACATCAGTGTGACGCTGAGGGCCCTACTTTAGACCAACATCAGTGTGACGCTGAGGGCCCTACTTTAGACCAACATCGGTGTGACGCTGAGGGCCCTACTTTAGACCAACATCAGTGTGACGCTGAGGGCCCTACTTTAGACCAACATCAGTGTGACGCTGAGGGCCCTACTTTAGACCAACATCGGTGTGATGCTGAGGGCCCTACTTTAGACCAACATCAGTGTGACGCTGAGGGCCCTACTTTAGACCAACATCAGTGTGACGCTGAGGGCCCTACTTTAGACCAACATCGGTGTGACGCTGAGGGCCCTACTTTAGACCAACATCGGTGTGACGCTGAGGGCCCTACTTTAGACCAACATCAGTGTGACGCTGAGGGCCCTACTTTAGACCAACATCAGTGTGACGCTGAGGGCCCTATTTTAGACCAACATCGGTGTGACGCTGAGGGCCCTACTTTAGACCAACATCGGTGTGACGCTGAGGGCCCTACTTTAGACCAACATCGGTGTGACTCTGAGGGCCCTACTTTAGACCACCATCAGTGTGACGCTGAGGGCCCTACTTTAGACCAACATCAGTGTGACGCTGAGGGCCCTACTTTAGACCAACATCAGTGTGACGCTGAGGGCCCTACTTTAGACCAACATCGGTGTGACGCTGAGGGCCCTACTTTAGACCAACATCGGTGTGACGCTGAGGGCCCTACTTTAGACCAACATCAGTGTGACGCTGAGGGCCCTACTTTAGACCAACATCAGTGTGACGCTGAGGGCCCTACTTTAGACCAACATCAGTGTGACGCTGAGGGCCCTACTTTAGACCAACATCAGTGTGACGCTGAGGGCCCTACTTTAGACCAACATCAGTGTGACGCTGAGGGCCCTATTTTAGACCAACATCGGTGTGACGCTGAGGGCCCTACTTTAGACCAACATCGGTGTGACGCTGAGGGCCCTACTTTAGACCAACATCAGTGTGATGCTGAGGGCCCTACTTTAGACCAACATCGGTGTGATGCTGAGGGCCCTACTTTAGACCAACATCAGTGTGATGCTGAGGGCCCTACTTTAGACCAACATCGGTGTGACTCTGAGGGCCCTACTTTAGACCAACATCGGTGTGACGCTGAGGGCCCTACTTTAGACCAACATCAGTGTGACGCTGAGGGCCCTACTTTAGACCAACATCAGTGTGACTCTGAGGGCCCTACTTTAGACCAACATCAGTGTGACGCTGAGGGCCCTACTTTAGACCAACATCAGTGTGACTCTGAGGGCCCTACTTTAGACCAACATCGGTGTGACGCTGAGGGCCCTACTTTAGACCAACATCAGTGTGACGCTGAGGGCCCTACTTTAGACCAACATCAGTGTGATGCTGAGGGCCCTACTTTAGACCAACATCAGTGTGACGCTGAGGGCCCTACTTTAGACCAACATCGGTGTGACTCTGAGGGCCCTACTTTAGACCAACATCAGTGTGACGCTGAGGGCCCTACTTTAGACCAACATCAGTGTGATGCTGAGGGCCCTACTTTAGACCAACATCAGTGTGATGCTGAGGGCCCTACTTTAGACCAACATCAGTGTGACGCTGAGGGCCCTACTTTAGACCAACATCGGTGTGACGCTGAGGGCCCTACTTTAGACCAACATCGGTGTGACGCTGAGGGCCCTACTTTAGACCAACATCAGTGTGACGCTGAGGGCCCTACTTTAGACCAACATCAGTGTGATGCTGAGGGCCCTACTTTAGACCAACATCAGTGTGATGCTGAGGGCCCTACTTTAGACCAACATCAGTGTGATGCTGAGGGCCCTACTTTAGACCAACATCAGTGTGACGCTGAGGGCCCTACTTTAGACCAACATCGGTGTGACGCTGAGGGCCCTACTTTAGACCAACATCGGTGTGACGCTGAGGGCCCTACTTTAGACCAACATCGGTGTGACGCTGAGGGCCCTACTTTAGACCAACATCGGTGTGACGCTGAGGGCCCTACTTTAGACCAACATCAGTGTGACGCTGAGGGCCCTACTTTAGACCAACATCAGTGTGACGCTGAGGGCCCTACTTTAGACCAACATCAGTGTGACGCTGAGGGCCCTACTTTAGACCAACATCAGTGTGACGCTAAGGGCCCTACTTTAGACCAACATCGGTGTGACGCTGAGGGCCCTATTTTAGACCAACATCGGTGTGACGCTGAGGGCCCTACTTTAGACCAACATCGGTGTGACGCTGAGGGCCCTACTTTAGACCAACATCGGTGTGACTCTGAGGGCCCTACTTTAGACCAACATCGGTGTGACGCTGAGGGCCCTACTTTAGACCAACATCAGTGTGACGCTGAGGGCCCTACTTTAGACCAACATCAGTGTGACTCTGAGGGCCCTACTTTAGACCAACATCAGTGTGACGCTGAGGGCCCTACTTTAGACCAAAATCAGTGTGACTCTGAGGGCCCTACTTTAGACCAACATCGGTGTGACGCTGAGGGCCCTACTTTAGACCAACATCAGTGTGACGCTGAGGGCCCTACTTTAGACCAACATCAGTGTGATGCTGAGGGCCCTACTTTAGACCAACATCAGTGTGACGCTGAGGGCCCTACTTTAGACCAACATCGGTGTGACTCTGAGGGCCCTACTTTAGACCAACATCAGTGTGACGCTGAGGGCCCTACTTTAGACCAACATCAGTGTGATGCTGAGGGCCCTACTTTAGACCAACATCAGTGTGATGCTGAGGGCCCTACTTTAGACCAACATCAGTGTGACGCTGAGGGCCCTACTTTAGACCAACATCGGTGTGACGCTGAGGGCCCTACTTTAGACCAACATCGGTGTGACGCTGAGGGCCCTACTTTAGACCAACATCAGTGTGACGCTGAGGGCCCTACTTTAGACCAACATCAGTGTGATGCTGAGGGCCCTACTTTAGACCAACATCAGTGTGATGCTGAGGGCCCTACTTTAGACCAACATCAGTGTGATGCTGAGGGCCCTACTTTAGACCAACATCGGTGTGATGCTGAGGGCCCTACTTTAGACCAACATCGGTGTGACTCTGAGGGCCCTACTTTAGACCAACATCAGTGTGACGCTGAGGGCCCTACTTTAGACCAACATCAGTGTGATGCTGAGGGCCCTACTTTAGACCAACATCAGTGTGATGCTGAGGGCCCTACTTTAGACCAACATCAGTGTGACGCTGAGGGCCCTACTTTAGACCAACATCGGTGTGACGCTGAGGGCCCTACTTTAGACCAACATCAGTGTGACGCTGAGGGCCCTACTTTAGACCAACATCAGTGTGATGCTGAGGGCCCTACTTTAGACCAACATCAGTGTGATGCTGAGGGCCCTACTTTAGACCAACATCAGTGTGATGCTGAGGGCCCTACTTTAGACCAACATCAGTGTGACGCTGAGGGCCCTACTTTAGACCAACATCAGTGTGACGCTGAGGGCCCTACTTTAGACCAACATCGGTGTGACGCTGAGGGCCCTACTTTAGACCAACATCGGTGTGACGCTGAGGGCCCTACTTTAGACCAACATCGGTGTGACGCTGAGGGCCCTACTTTAGACCAACATCAGTGTGACGCTGAGGGCCCTACTTTAGACCAACATCAGTGTGACGCTGAGGGCCCTACTTTAGACCAACATCAGTGTGACGCTGAGGGCCCTACTTTAGACCAACATCAGTGTGACGCTGAGGGCCCTACTTTAGACCAACATCGGTGTGACGCTGAGGGCCCTATTTTAGACCAACATCGGTGTGACGCTGAGGGCCCTACTTTAGACCAACATCGGTGTGACGCTGAGGGCCCTACTTTAGACCAACATCGGTGTGATGCTGAGGGCCCTACTTTAGACCAACATCAGTGTGATGCTGAGGGCCCTACTTTAGACCAACATCGGTGTGATGCTGAGGGCCCTACTTTAGACCAACATCAGTGTGATGCTGAGGGCCCTACTTTAGACCAACATCAGTGTGACGCTGAGGGCCCTACTTTAGACCAACATCAGTGTGATGCTGAGGGCCCTACTTTAGACCAACATCAGTGTGACGCTGAGGGCCCTACTTTAGACCAACATCAGTGTGACGCTGAGGGCCCTACTTTAGACCAACATCAGTGTGATGCTGAGGGCCCTACTTTAGACCAACATCAGTGTGATGCTGAGGGCCCTACTTTAGACCAACATCGGTGTGACGCTGAGGGCCCTACTTTAGACCAACATCAGTGTGATGCTGAGGGCCCTACTTTAGACCAACATCAGTGTGACGCTGAGGGCCCTACTTTAGACCAACATCGGTGTGACGCTGAGGGCCCTACTTTAGACCAACATCAGTGTGATGCTGAGGGCCCTACTTTAGACCAACATCAGTGTGATGCTGAGGGCCCTACTTTAGACCAACATCGGTGTGACGCTGAGGGCCCTACTTTAGACCAACATCAGTGTGACGCTGAGGGCCCTACTTTAGACCAACATCAGTGTGACGCTGAGGGCCCTACTTTAGACCAACATCGGTGTGACGCTGAGGGCCCTACTTTAGACCAACATCAGTGTGACGCTGAGGGCCCTACTTTAGACCAACATCAGTGTGACGCTGAGGGCCCTACTTTAGACCAACATCAGTGTGATGCTGAGGGCCCTACTTTAGACCAACATCAGTGTGACGCTGAGGGCCCTACTTTAGACCAACATCAGTGTGATGCTGAGGGCCCTACTTTAGACCAACATCAGTGTGACGCTGAGGGCCCTACTTTAGACCAACATCAGTGTGACGCTGAGGGCCCTACTTTAGACCAACATCAGTGTGATGCTGAGGGCCCTACTTTAGACCAACATCAGTGTGACGCTGAGGGCCCTACTTTAGACCAACATCAGTGTGATGCTGAGGGCCCTACTTTAGACCAACATCAGTGTGATGCTGAGGGCCCTACTTTAGACCAACATCGGTGTGACGCTGAGGGCCCTACTTTAGACCAACATCGGTGTGACGCTGAGGGCCCTACTTTAGACCAACATCAGTGTGACGCTGAGGGCCCTACTTTAGACCAACATCGGTGTGACGCTGAGGGCCCTACTTTAGACCAACATCGGTGTGACGCTGAGGGCCCTACTTTAGACCAACATCAGTGTGACGCTGAGGGCCCTACTTTAGACCAACATCAGTGTGACGCTGAGGGCCCTACTTTAGACCAACATCAGTGTGACGCTGAGGGCCCTACTTTAGACCAACATCAGTGTGATGCTGAGGGCCCTACTTTAGACCAACATCAGTGTGACGCTGAGGGCCCTACTTTAGACCAACATCGGTGTGACGCTGAGGGCCCTACTTTAGACCAACATCAGTGTGACGCTGAGGGCCCTACTTTAGACCAACATCAGTGTGACGCTGAGGGCCCTACTTTAGACCAACATCAGTGTGACGCTGAGGGCCCTACTTTAGACCAACATCAGTGTGATGCTGAGGGCCCTACTTTAGACCAACATCAGTGTGACGCTGAGGGCCCTACTTTAGACCAACATCAGTGTGACGCTGAGGGCCCTACTTTAGACCAACATCGGTGTGACGCTGAGGGCCCTACTTTAGACCAACATCAGTGTGACGCTGAGGGCCCTACTTTAGACCAACATCAGTGTGACGCTGAGGGCCCTACTTTAGACCAACATCGGTGTGATGCTGAGGGCCCTACTTTAGACCAACATCAGTGTGACGCTGAGGGCCCTACTTTAGACCAACATCAGTGTGACGCTGAGGGCCCTACTTTAGACCAACATCGGTGTGACGCTGAGGGCCCTACTTTAGACCAACATCGGTGTGACGCTGAGGGCCCTACTTTAGACCAACATCAGTGTGACGCTGAGGGCCCTACTTTAGACCAACATCAGTGTGACGCTGAGGGCCCTATTTTAGACCAACATCGGTGTGACGCTGAGGGCCCTACTTTAGACCAACATCGGTGTGACGCTGAGGGCCCTACTTTAGACCAACATCGGTGTGACTCTGAGGGCCCTACTTTAGACCACCATCAGTGTGACGCTGAGGGCCCTACTTTAGACCAACATCAGTGTGACGCTGAGGGCCCTACTTTAGACCAACATCAGTGTGACGCTGAGGGCCCTACTTTAGACCAACATCGGTGTGACGCTGAGGGCCCTACTTTAGACCAACATCGGTGTGACGCTGAGGGCCCTACTTTAGACCAACATCAGTGTGACGCTGAGGGCCCTACTTTAGACCAACATCAGTGTGACGCTGAGGGCCCTACTTTAGACCAACATCAGTGTGACGCTGAGGGCCCTACTTTAGACCAACATCAGTGTGACGCTGAGGGCCCTACTTTAGACCAACATCAGTGTGACGCTGAGGGCCCTATTTTAGACCAACATCGGTGTGACGCTGAGGGCCCTACTTTAGACCAACATCGGTGTGACGCTGAGGGCCCTACTTTAGACCAACATCGGTGTGATGCTGAGGGCCCTACTTTAGACCAACATCAGTGTGATGCTGAGGGCCCTACTTTAGACCAACATCGGTGTGACTCTGAGGGCCCTACTTTAGACCAACATCGGTGTGACGCTGAGGGCCCTACTTTAGACCAACATCAGTGTGACGCTGAGGGCCCTACTTTAGACCAACATCAGTGTGACTCTGAGGGCCCTACTTTAGACCAACATCAGTGTGACGCTGAGGGCCCTACTTTAGACCAACATCAGTGTGACTCTGAGGGCCCTACTTTAGACCAACATCGGTGTGACGCTGAGGGCCCTACTTTAGACCAACATCAGTGTGACGCTGAGGGCCCTACTTTAGACCAACATCAGTGTGATGCTGAGGGCCCTACTTTAGACCAACATCAGTGTGACGCTGAGGGCCCTACTTTAGACCAACATCGGTGTGACTCTGAGGGCCCTACTTTAGACCAACATCAGTGTGACGCTGAGGGCCCTACTTTAGACCAACATCAGTGTGATGCTGAGGGCCCTACTTTAGACCAACATCAGTGTGATGCTGAGGGCCCTACTTTAGACCAACATCAGTGTGACGCTGAGGGCCCTACTTTAGACCAACATCGGTGTGACGCTGAGGGCCCTACTTTAGACCAACATCGGTGTGACGCTGAGGGCCCTACTTTAGACCAACATCAGTGTGACGCTGAGGGCCCTACTTTAGACCAACATCAGTGTGATGCTGAGGGCCCTACTTTAGACCAACATCAGTGTGATGCTGAGGGCCCTACTTTAGACCAACATCAGTGTGATGCTGAGGGCCCTACTTTAGACCAACATCAGTGTGACGCTGAGGGCCCTACTTTAGACCAACATCGGTGTGACGCTGAGGGCCCTACTTTAGACCAACATCGGTGTGACGCTGAGGGCCCTACTTTAGACCAACATCGGTGTGACGCTGAGGGCCCTACTTTAGACCAACATCGGTGTGACGCTGAGGGCCCTACTTTAGACCAACATCAGTGTGACGCTGAGGGCCCTACTTTAGACCAACATCAGTGTGACGCTGAGGGCCCTACTTTAGACCAACATCAGTGTGACGCTGAGGGCCCTACTTTAGACCAACATCAGTGTGACGCTAAGGGCCCTACTTTAGACCAACATCGGTGTGACGCTGAGGGCCCTATTTTAGACCAACATCGGTGTGACGCTGAGGGCCCTACTTTAGACCAACATCGGTGTGACGCTGAGGGCCCTACTTTAGACCAACATCGGTGTGACTCTGAGGGCCCTACTTTAGACCAACATCGGTGTGACGCTGAGGGCCCTACTTTAGACCAACATCAGTGTGACGCTGAGGGCCCTACTTTAGACCAACATCAGTGTGACTCTGAGGGCCCTACTTTAGACCAACATCAGTGTGACGCTGAGGGCCCTACTTTAGACCAAAATCAGTGTGACTCTGAGGGCCCTACTTTAGACCAACATCGGTGTGACGCTGAGGGCCCTACTTTAGACCAACATCAGTGTGACGCTGAGGGCCCTACTTTAGACCAACATCAGTGTGATGCTGAGGGCCCTACTTTAGACCAACATCAGTGTGACGCTGAGGGCCCTACTTTAGACCAACATCGGTGTGACTCTGAGGGCCCTACTTTAGACCAACATCAGTGTGACGCTGAGGGCCCTACTTTAGACCAACATCAGTGTGATGCTGAGGGCCCTACTTTAGACCAACATCAGTGTGATGCTGAGGGCCCTACTTTAGACCAACATCAGTGTGACGCTGAGGGCCCTACTTTAGACCAACATCGGTGTGACGCTGAGGGCCCTACTTTAGACCAACATCGGTGTGACGCTGAGGGCCCTACTTTAGACCAACATCAGTGTGACGCTGAGGGCCCTACTTTAGACCAACATCAGTGTGATGCTGAGGGCCCTACTTTAGACCAACATCAGTGTGATGCTGAGGGCCCTACTTTAGACCAACATCAGTGTGATGCTGAGGGCCCTACTTTAGACCAACATCGGTGTGATGCTGAGGGCCCTACTTTAGACCAACATCGGTGTGACTCTGAGGGCCCTACTTTAGACCAACATCAGTGTGACGCTGAGGGCCCTACTTTAGACCAACATCAGTGTGATGCTGAGGGCCCTACTTTAGACCAACATCAGTGTGATGCTGAGGGCCCTACTTTAGACCAACATCAGTGTGACGCTGAGGGCCCTACTTTAGACCAACATCGGTGTGACGCTGAGGGCCCTACTTTAGACCAACATCAGTGTGACGCTGAGGGCCCTACTTTAGACCAACATCAGTGTGATGCTGAGGGCCCTACTTTAGACCAACATCAGTGTGATGCTGAGGGCCCTACTTTAGACCAACATCAGTGTGATGCTGAGGGCCCTACTTTAGACCAACATCAGTGTGACGCTGAGGGCCCTACTTTAGACCAACATCAGTGTGACGCTGAGGGCCCTACTTTAGACCAACATCGGTGTGACGCTGAGGGCCCTACTTTAGACCAACATCGGTGTGACGCTGAGGGCCCTACTTTAGACCAACATCGGTGTGACGCTGAGGGCCCTACTTTAGACCAACATCAGTGTGACGCTGAGGGCCCTACTTTAGACCAACATCAGTGTGACGCTGAGGGCCCTACTTTAGACCAACATCAGTGTGACGCTGAGGGCCCTACTTTAGACCAACATCAGTGTGACGCTGAGGGCCCTACTTTAGACCAACATCGGTGTGACGCTGAGGGCCCTATTTTAGACCAACATCGGTGTGACGCTGAGGGCCCTACTTTAGACCAACATCGGTGTGACGCTGAGGGCCCTACTTTAGACCAACATCGGTGTGACGCTGAGGGCCCTACTTTAGACCAACATCGGTGTGATGCTGAGGGCCCTACTTTAGACCAACATCAGTGTGATGCTGAGGGCCCTACTTTAGACCAACATCGGTGTGATGCTGAGGGCCCTACTTTAGACCAACATCAGTGTGATGCTGAGGGCCCTACTTTAGACCAACATCAGTGTGACGCTGAGGGCCCTACTTTAGACCAACATCAGTGTGATGCTGAGGGCCCTACTTTAGACCAACATCAGTGTGACGCTGAGGGCCCTACTTTAGACCAACATCAGTGTGACGCTGAGGGCCCTACTTTAGACCAACATCAGTGTGATGCTGAGGGCCCTACTTTAGACCAACATCAGTGTGATGCTGAGGGCCCTACTTTAGACCAACATCGGTGTGACGCTGAGGGCCCTACTTTAGACCAACATCAGTGTGATGCTGAGGGCCCTACTTTAGACCAACATCAGTGTGACGCTGAGGGCCCTACTTTAGACCAACATCGGTGTGACGCTGAGGGCCCTACTTTAGACCAACATCAGTGTGATGCTGAGGGCCCTACTTTAGACCAACATCAGTGTGATGCTGAGGGCCCTACTTTAGACCAACATCGGTGTGACGCTGAGGGCCCTACTTTAGACCAACATCAGTGTGACGCTGAGGGCCCTACTTTAGACCAACATCAGTGTGACGCTGAGGGCCCTACTTTAGACCAACATCGGTGTGACGCTGAGGGCCCTACTTTAGACCAACATCAGTGTGACGCTGAGGGCCCTACTTTAGACCAACATCAGTGTGACGCTGAGGGCCCTACTTTAGACCAACATCAGTGTGATGCTGAGGGCCCTACTTTAGACCAACATCAGTGTGACGCTGAGGGCCCTACTTTAGACCAACATCAGTGTGATGCTGAGGGCCCTACTTTAGACCAACATCAGTGTGACGCTGAGGGCCCTACTTTAGACCAACATCAGTGTGACGCTGAGGGCCCTACTTTAGACCAACATCAGTGTGATGCTGAGGGCCCTACTTTAGACCAACATCAGTGTGACGCTGAGGGCCCTACTTTAGACCAACATCAGTGTGATGCTGAGGGCCCTACTTTAGACCAACATCAGTGTGATGCTGAGGGCCCTACTTTAGACCAACATCGGTGTGACGCTGAGGGCCCTACTTTAGACCAACATCGGTGTGACGCTGAGGGCCCTACTTTAGACCAACATCAGTGTGACGCTGAGGGCCCTACTTTAGACCAACATCGGTGTGACGCTGAGGGCCCTACTTTAGACCAACATCGGTGTGACGCTGAGGGCCCTACTTTAGACCAACATCAGTGTGACGCTGAGGGCCCTACTTTAGACCAACATCAGTGTGACGCTGAGGGCCCTACTTTAGACCAACATCAGTGTGACGCTGAGGGCCCTACTTTAGACCAACATCAGTGTGATGCTGAGGGCCCTACTTTAGACCAACATCAGTGTGACGCTGAGGGCCCTACTTTAGACCAACATCGGTGTGACGCTGAGGGCCCTACTTTAGACCAACATCAGTGTGACGCTGAGGGCCCTACTTTAGACCAACATCAGTGTGACGCTGAGGGCCCTACTTTAGACCAACATCAGTGTGACGCTGAGGGCCCTACTTTAGACCAACATCAGTGTGATGCTGAGGGCCCTACTTTAGACCAACATCAGTGTGACGCTGAGGGCCCTACTTTAGACCAACATCAGTGTGACGCTGAGGGCCCTACTTTAGACCAACATCAGTGTGACGCTGAGGGCCCTACTTTAGACCAACATCAGTGTGACGCTGAGGGCCCTACTTTAGACCAACATCAGTGTGATGCTGAGGGCCCTACTTTAGACCAACATCGGTGTGACGCTGAGGGCCCTACTTTAGACCAACATCAGTGTGACGCTGAGGGCCCTACTTTAGACCAACATCAGTGTGACGCTGAGGGCCCTACTTTAGACCAACATCAGTGTGACGCTGAGGGCCCTACTTTAGACCAACATCAGTGTGACGCTGAGGGCCCTACTTTAGACCAACATCGGTGTGATGCTGAGGGCCCTACTTTAGACCAACATCGGTGTGACGCTGAGGGCCCTACTTTAGACCAACATCAGTGTGACGCTGAGGGCCCTACTTTAGACCAACATCAGTGTGACGCTGAGGGCCCTACTTTAGACCAACATCAGTGTGACGCTGAGGGCCCTACTTTAGACCAACATCAGTGTGATGCTGAGGGCCCTACTTTAGACCAACATCAGTGTGATGCTGAGGGCCCTACTTTAGACCAACATCAGTGTGACGCTGAGGGCCCTACTTTAGACCAACATCAGTGTGATGCTGAGGGCCCTACTTTAGACCAACATCAGTGTGACGCTGAGGGCCCTACTTTAGACCAACATCAGTGTGACGCTGAGGGCCCTACTTTAGACCAACATCAGTGTGACGCTGAGGGCCCTACTTTAGACCAACATCAGTGTGACGCTGAGGGCCCTACTTTAGACCAACATCAGTGTGACGCTGAGGGCCCTACTTTAGACCAACATCGGTGTGACTCTGAGGGCCCTACTTTAGACCAACATCAGTGTGATGCTGAGGGCCCTACTTTAGACCAACATCAGTGTGATGCTGAGGGCCCTACTTTAGACCAACATCGGTGTGACGCTGAGGGCCCTACTTTAGACCAACATCAGTGTGATGCTGAGGGCCCTACTTTAGACCAACATCAGTGTGATGCTGAGGGCCCTACTTTAGACCAACATCAGTGTGACGCTGAGGGCCCTACTTTAGACCAACATCAGTGTGACGCTGAGGGCCCTACTTTAGACCAACATCAGTGTGACGCTGAGGGCCCTACTTTAGACCAACATCAGTGTGACGCTGAGGGCCCTACTTTAGACCAACATCAGTGTGACGCTGAGGGCCCTACTTTAGACCAACATCGGTGTGACTCTGAGGGCCCTACTTTAGACCAACATCAGTGTGACGCTGAGGGCCCTACTTTAGACCAACATCAGTGTGACGCTGAGGGCCCTACTTTAGACCAACATCAGTGTGACGCTGAGGGCCCTACTTTAGACCAACATCAGTGTGACGCTGAGGGCCCTACTTTAGACCAACATCGGTGTGACTCTGAGGGCCCTGGGATCTGGTCCAAAGTAGAGCACTATGTAAAGAATCACGTTTTCAGAACGAACCACACAACAAACTAATGCTTGATTTTGTAAAGCTTTTTTTACAGTTATTTATGATTCCGATATTTTCTCTCTGTCTCTCATCCTGTTCCTCCTTCATGCCCTTCAGTCCAGTCAATCTGTCAGTGGTCTGGCCTGCTGGAGCAGGGACTTTCATTCTCCCTCTGTACGGTATAAAAACCAGTCCAATAAACAGCAGTTGTTCAGTGTGCCTACCCTCCTGTGTCTTTGCTATGATTCTTTCTCTAACACACTGTTCTTCCATTATCAGGACACTACACTACACTACTCTAACACACTGTTCTTCCATTATCAGGACACTACACTACACTACTCTAACACACTGTTCTTCCATTATCAGGACACTACACTACACTACTCTAACACACTGTTCTTCCATTATCAGGACACTACACTACACTACTCTAACACACTGTTCTTCCATTATCAGGACACTACACTACACTACTCTAACACACTGTTCTTCCATTATCAGGACACTACACTACACTACTCTAACACACTGTTCTTCCATTATCAGGACACTACACTACACTACTCTAACACACTGTTCTTCCATTATCAGGACACTACACTACACTACTCTAACACACTGTTCTTCCATTATCAGGACACTACACTACACTACTCTAACACACTGTTCTTCCATTATCAGGACACTACACTACACTACTCTAACACACTGTTCTTCCATTATCAGGACACTACACTACACTACTCTAACACACTGTTCTTCCATTATCAGGACACTACACTACACTACTCTAACACACTGTTCTTCCATTATCAGGACACTACACTACACTACTCTAACACACTGTTCTTCCATTATCAGGACACTACACTACACTACTCTAACACACTGTTCTTCCATTATCAGGACACTACACTACACTACTCTAACACACTGTTCTTCCATTATCAGGACACTACACTACACTACTCTAACACACTGTTCTTCCATTATCAGGACACTACACTACTCTACTACTACACTACTCAACCACTACTCTGCTACTACACTACACTACCACTACACTACTCTACCCTACACTACTCTACCACTACTCTGCTACTACTCTACTACTACACTATCCTACTACTATACTACCCAACTACTATACTACTCTACCACTACACTACTCTAGTACTACACTACTCTACCACTACACTACTCTACCACTACACTACTCTACTACTACACTACTCTACTACTACACTACTCTACCACTACACTCTCTACTACTACACTACTCTACTACTACCACTACTCTACTACTACCACTACTCTACCACTACACTACTCTACTACTATAAAGTGACCAGGTCAAAAGTAGTGCTACTCTAGTACTACTCTACCACTAAACTCTCTACTACAACACTACTCTACCACTACTCTACTACTACACTACTCTACTACTACACTACTCTAACACTACTCTACTACTACACTACTCTACCACTACACTACTCTACTACTACACTACTCTACTACTACACTACTCTACCACTACACTCTCTACCACTACACTACTCCAGTACTACACTACTCTACTACTACACTACTCTACTACTACACTACTCTACTACTACACCACTCTACTGCTACACTACTCTACCACTACACCACTCTACCACTACACTACTCTACTACTACACTACTCTACTACTACACTACTCCAGTACTACACTACTCTACCACTACACTACTCTACCACTACACTACTCTACCACTACACCACTCTACCACTACACTACTCTACTACTACACTACTCTAACACTACACTACTCTACTACTACACTACTCTACTACTACACTACTCTACTACTACACTACTCTACTACTACACTACTCTACTACTACACTACTCCAGTACTACACTACTCTACCACTAAACTACTCTACTACTACACTACTCTACTACTACACTACTCTACTACTACACTACTCCAGTACTACACTACTCTACTACTACACTACTCTACTACTACACTACTCTACTACTACACTACTCTAACACTACACTACTCTACTACTACACTACTCTACCACTACACTACTCTACTACTACACCACTCTACCACTACACTACTCTACTACTACACTACTCTAACACTACACTACTCTACTACTACACTACTCTACTACTACACTACTCTACTACTACACTACTCTACTACTACACTACTCCAGTACTACACTACTCTAACACTACACTACTCTACTACTACACTACTCTACCACTACACTACTCTAACACTACACTACTGCTCTAATAGGGTGACATTTGGAAAGCAGCAACAGTCAAACCTTCCATTAGCACAACTATTGTAACTAACGTCCCAAACACTTCCTGTTTCATCCTCGTGTTGTTTAATCTACTGATGCGACTACCAAGGCTGTTTTAGCTGACATTCATGACCCAGCTCAACACAAAGAGAGGTCAACACAGCTCAATAAAAACATAGGTGAATCTAGCTCAATGCAGAGAGAAGTAATCTCAGCTCATTGCACAGCTAAATACACAGAGAGTAATATAAACCCAGCTCAATACACAGAGAGAGAGGTCAATCCAGCTCAATACAAAGAGGGTTAAACCCAGGTCAATACAAATAAAGTAATATAAACCCAGCTCAATACACAGAGAGGTATTCCCAGCTCAGTACACAGAGAGGTATTCCCAGCTTAGTACACAGAGAGGTATTCCCAGCACAATACACAGAAAGGTATTCCCAGCTCAGTACACAGAGAGGTATTCCCAGCTCAATACACAGAGAGGTATTCCCAGCTCAGTACACAGAGAGGTATTCCCAGCTCAGTACACAGAGAGGTATTCCCAGCTCAATACACAGAGAGGTATTCCCAGCTCAATACACAGAGAGGTATTCCCAGCTCAATACAGAGAGAGGTATTCCCAGCTCAGTACACAGAGAGGTATTCCCAGCTCAATACACAGAAAGTAAGGTAAACCCTGCTCAATAAACAGAGGTATTCCCAGCTCAATACACAGAGAGGTATTCCCAGCTCAATACACAGAGAGGTATTCCCAGCTCAGTACACAGAGAGGTATTCCCAGCTCAATACACAGAGAGGTATTCCCAGCTCAATACACAGAAAGTAAGGTAAACCCTGCTCAATACACAGAGGTATTCCCAGCTCAATACACAGAAAGTATAGGTAAACCCTGCTCAATACACAGAGGTATTCCCAGCTCAATACACAGAGAGGTATTCCCAGCTCAATACACAGAGAGGTATTCCCAGCACAATACACAGAGAGTAATATAAACCCTGCTCAATACACAGAGGTATTCCCAGCTCAGTACACAGAGAGGTATTCCCAGCTCAATACACAGAAAGTAAGGTAAACCCTGCTCAATACACAGAGGTATTCCCAGCTCAATACACAGAGAGGTATTCCCAGCTCAATACAAAGAGAGGTATTCCCACCTCAATACACAGAGAGTAATATAAATCCAGCTCAATACACAGAGAGTAATATAAACCCAGCTCAATACACAGAGAGTAATATAAACCCAGCTCAATACACCGAGGGTAATATAAATCCAGCTCAATACACACAGAGTAATATAAACCCAGCTCAATACACAGAGAGTATTATAAACCCAGCTCAATACACAGAGAGTAATATAAACCCAGCTCAATACACAGGGAGAGAGGTAAACCCAGCTCAATACACAGGGAGAGAGGTAAACCCAGCTCAATACACAGAGAGGTTAACCCAGCTCAATACACAGGGAGAGAGGTAAACCCAGCTCAATACACAGAGAGAAAACCCAGCTCAATTCACAGAGAGAGAGGTAAACCCAGCTCAATACACAGAGAGGTAAACCCAGCTCAATACACAGAGAGAGAGGTAAACCCAGCTCAACACACAGAGATAAAAGTAAACCCAGTTCAAAAAACTGAGAGAAAATCCCAGCTCAATACACAGAGAGGTAAACCCAGCTCAATACACAGAGAGAGAGTAAAACTCAGCTCAGAACACAGAGAGGTAAACTCAGCTCAGAACACAGAGATGTAAACCCAGCTCAATACAGAGAGAGGTAAACCCAGCTCAATACACAGAGAGGTTAACACAGCTCAATACAGAGAGGGAGAGGTAAACCCAGCTCAATACACAGATAGGTAAACCCAGCTCAATACACAGAGAGGTAAACCCAGCTCAATACAAAAAACATTGTTGTTTTTTCTTTCTATTATCTTTTACCAGATCTATTGTGTTATATTCTCCGATATTCCTTTCAAATTTCCACAAACTACAAAGTGTTTCCTTTCAAATGGAAACAAGAAAATGCATATCCTTGTGTCAGGTCCTGAGCTACAGGCAGTTAGATTTGGGTACGTCATTTTAGGTGAACATTTTAAAAAAGGGGCGGATCCTTTAACCCTCCACATGTATTCTGCGTGAAGAGGATATCCTAACCAATGTAACGTGTCCGACAATGTTAGGTAGAGCCACCCAGGTCAGATTAGGTTAACCGCTGTGCTGTGCTGTGCTGTACTGCACCCTCCAAATATGTCTCTAGTGCGCCCCACAAAATCCCCAGGTTCGTAGAACAGGAAGGAGGTCACTGAAACTATATTCAATCAAACCCACGCTGCAAAGTACCAGTGTTTCTGCATCATACAAAAACACACAACATGGTGTGATCAGTTAACGTGGACAGGGAGATATTTCCACTAAATGTTTTGATTGAATCTAGCTGTGAATGACCCTGACACAGTATAATGAAACACAGTATAATGAAATACAGTATAATGAAACACAGTATAATGAAACACAGTATAATGAAATACAGTATAGTGAAATACAGTATAATGAAACACAGTATAATGAAACACAGTATAATGAAACACAGTATAATGAAACACAGTATAGTGAAATACAGTATAATGAAACACAGTATAATGAAACACAGTATAATGAAATACAGTATAATGAAACACAGTATAATGAAACACAGTATAGTGAAACACAGTATAATGAAACACAGTATAATGAAACACAGTATAATGAAACACAGTATAATGAAACACAGTATAGTGAAATACAGTATAATGAAACACAGTATAATGAAACACAGTATAATGAAATACAGTATAATGAAACACAGTATAATGAAACACAGTATAATGAAACACAGTATAATGAAACACAGTATAGTGAAATACAGTATAATGAAACACAGTATAATGAAACACAGTATAATGAAATACAGTATAATGAAACACAGTATAATGAAACACAGTATAGTGAAATACAGTATAATGAAACACAGTATAATGAAACACAGTATAATGAAACACAGTATAATGAAATACAGTATAATGAAACACAGTATAATGAAACACAGTATAATGAAATACAGTATAGTGAAATACAGTATAATGAAACACAGTATAATGAAATACAGTATAATGAAACACAGTATAATGAAACACAGTATAATGAAACACAGTATAATGAAACACAGTATAATGAAACACAGTATAATGAAATACAGTATAGTGAAATACAGTATAATGAAACAGAGTATAATGAAATACAGTATAATGAAACACAGTATAATGAAACACAGTATAATGAAACACAGTATAATGAAACACAGTATAATGAAACACAGTATAATGAAACACAGTATAATTAATGAAACACAGTATAATGAAACACAGTATAATGAAATACAGTATAGTGAAATACAGTATAATGAAACACAGTATAATGAAACACAGTATAATGAAACACAGTATAATGAAACACAGTATAATGAAACACAGTATAATGAAATACAGTATAGTGAAATACAGTATAATGAAACACAGTATAATGAAACACAGTATAATGAAACACAGTATAATGAAATACAGTATAATGAAACACAGTATAATGAAACACAGTATAATGAAATACAGTATAGTGAAATACAGTATAATGAAACACAGTATAATGAAATACAGTATAATGAAAGACAGTATAATGAAACACAGTATAATGAAATACAGTATAATGAAACACAGTATAATGAAACACAGTATAATGAAACACAGTATAATGAAACACAGTATAATGAAACACAGTATAATGAAACACAGTATAATGAAATACAGTATAATGAAACACAGTATAATGAAACACAGTATAATGAAATACAGTATAGTGAAATACAGTATAATGAAACACATTATAATGAAATACAGTATAATGAAAGACAGTATAATGAAACACAGTATAATGAAATACAGTATAATGAAACACAGTATAATGAAACACAGTATAATGAAACACAGTATAATGAAACACAGTATAATGAAATACAGTATAATGAAATACAGTATAGTGAAACACAGTATAATGAAACACAGTATAATGAAATACAGTATAATGAAACACAGTATAATGAAACACAGTATAATGAAACACAGTATAATGAAATACAGTATAATGAAACACAGTATAATGAAACACAGTATAATGAAACACAGTATAATGAAATACAGTATAGTGAAATACAGTATAATGAAACACAGTATAATGAAACACAGTATAATGAAACACAGTATAATGAAATACAGTATAATGAAACACAGTATAATGAAACACAGTATAGTGAAATACAGTATAGTGAAATACAGTATAGTGAAACACAGCATAATGAAATACAGTATAATGAAAGACAGTATAATGAAACACAGTATAATGAAACACAGTATAATGAAACACAGTATAATGAAACACAGTATAATGAAACACAGTATAATGAAACACAGTATAATGAAATACAGTATAATGAAATACAGTATAGTGAAATACAGTATAATGAAACACAGTATAATGAAACACAGTATAATGAAACACAGTATAATGAAACACAGTATAATGAAACACAGTATAATGAAATACAGTATAATGAAACACAGTATAATGAAATACAGTATAATGAAACACAGTATAATGAAACACAGTATAATGAAATACAGTATAATGAAACACAGTATAATGAAATACAGTATAATGAAATACAGTATAGTGAAATACAGTATAATGAAACACAGTATAATGAAATACAGTATAATGAAACACAGTATAATGAAACACAGTATAATGAAACACAGTATAATGAAACACAGTATAATGAAACACAGTATAATGAAACACAGTACAATGAAACACAGTATAATGAAACACAGTATAATGAAACACAGTATAATGAAACACAGTATAATGAAATACAGTATAATGAAATACAGTATAATGAAACACAGTATAATGAAACACAGTATAATGAAACACAGTATAATGAAACACAGTATAATGAAATACAGTATAATGAAACACAGTATAATGAAATACAGTATAATGAAACACAGTATAGTGAAATACAGTATAGTGAAATACAGTATAATGAAACACAGTATAATGAAACACAGTATAATGACATACAGTATAGTGACATACAGTATAATGAAACACAGTATAATGAAATACAGTATAATGAAACACAGTATAATGAAACACAGTATAATGAAACACAGTATAGTGAAATACAGTATAATGAAATACAGTATAATGAAATACAGTATAATGAAATACAGTATAATGAAACACAGTATAATGAAACACAGTATAATGAAACACAGTATAATGAAATACAGTATAATGAAACACAGTATAATGAAATACAGTATAATGAAACACAGTATAATGAAATACAGTATAATGAAATACAGTATAATGAAACACAGTATAATGAAATACAGTATAATGAAATACAGTATAATGAAACACAGTATAATGAAATACAGTATAATGAAATACAGTATAATGAAACACAGTATAATGAAATACAGTATAATGAAACACAGTATAATGAAATACAGTATAATGAAACACAGTATAATGAAATACAGTATAATGAAATACAGTATAATGAAATACAGTATAATGAAACACAGTATAATGAAATACAGTATAATGAAACACAGTATAATGAAACACAGTATAATGAAATACAGTATAATGAAATACAGTATAATGAAACACAGTATAATGAAACACAGTATAATGAAACACAGTATAATGAAATACAGTATAATGAAACACAGTATAATGAAACACAGTATAATGAAACACAGTATAATGAAATACAGTATAATGAAACACAGTATAATGAAACACAGTATAATGAAATACAGTATAGTGAAATACAGTATAATGAAACACAGTATAATGAAACACAGTATAATGAAACACAGTATAATGAAATACAGTATAATGAAATACAGTATAATGAAACACAGTATAATGAAACACAGTATAATGAAACACAGTATAATGAAATACAGTATAATGAAATACAGTATAGTGAAATACAGTATAGTGAAACACAGTATAATGAAATACAGTATAATGAAACACAGTATAATGAAACACAGTATAATGAAACACAGTATAATGAAACACAGTATAATGAAACACAGTTTAATGAAATACAGTATAATGAAATACAGTTTAATGAAATACAGTATAGTGAAATACAGTATAATGAAACACAGTTTAATGAAACACAGTATAATGAAACACAGTATAATGAAACACAGTATAATGAAATACAGTATAGTGAAATACAGTATAATGAAACACAGTATAATGAAATACAGTATAATGAAAGACAGTATAATGAAACACAGTATAATGAAACACAGTATAATGAAACACAGTATAATGAAACACAGTATAATGAAATACAGTATAATGAAATACAGTATAGTGAAATACAGTATAATGAAACACAGTATAATGAAATACAGTATAATGAAACACAGTATAATGAAACACAGTATAATGAAACACAGTATAATGAAACACAGTATAATGAAATACAGTATAATGAAACACAGTACAATGAAACACAGTATAATGAAACACAGTATAATGAAACACAGTATAATGAAATACAGTATAATGAAATACAGTATAATGAAACACAGTATAATGAAACACAGTATAATGAAACACAGTATAATGAAATACAGTATAATGAAACACAGTATAATGAAACACAGTATAATGAAATACAGTATAATGAAACACAGTATAGTGAAATACAGTATAGTGAAATACAGTATAATGAAACACAGTATAATGAAACACAGTATAATGAAATACAGTATAGTGACATACAGTATAATGAAACACAGTATAATGAAATACAGTATAATGAAACACAGTATAATGAAACACAGTATAATGAAACACAGTATAGTGAAATACAGTATAATGAAATACAGTATAATGAAATACAGTATAATGAAACACAGTATAATGAAACACAGTATAATGAAACACAGTATAATGAAATACAGTATAATGAAACACAGTATAATGAAATACAGTATAATGAAACACAGTATAATGAAATACAGTATAATGAAATACAGTATAATGAAATACAGTATAGTGAAATACAGTATAATGAAATACAGTATAATGAAACACAGTATAATGAAATACAGTATAATGAAATACAGTATAGTGAAATACAGTATAATGAAATACAGTATAATGAAACACAGTATAATGAAATACAGTATAGTGAAATACAGTATAATGAAACACAGTATAATGAAACACAGTATAATGAAACACAGTATAATGAAATACAGTATAATGAAACACAGTATAATGAAACACAGTATAATGAAATACAGTATAGTGAAATACAGTATAATGAAACACAGTATAATGAAATACAGTATAATGAAAGACAGTATAATGAAACACAGTATAATGAAATACAGTATAATGAAACACAGTATAATGAAACACAGTATAATGAAACACAGTATAATGAAATACAGTATAATGAAACACAGTATAATGAAATACAGTATAATGAAATACAGTATAGTGAAATACAGTATAATGAAACACAGTATAATGAAATACAGTATAATGAAACACAGTATAGTGAAATACAGTATAGTGAAATACAGTATAATGAAACACAGTATAATGAAACACAGTATAATGAAATACAGTATAATGAAACACAGTACAATGAAACACAGTATAATGAAACACAGTATAATGAAACACAGTATAATGAAATACAGTATAATGAAATACAGTATAATGAAACACAGTATAATGAAACACAGTATAATGAAACACAGTATAATGAAACACAGTATAATGAAACACAGTATAATGAAATACAGTATAATGAAACACAGTATAATGAAACACAGTATAATGAAATACAGTATAATGAAACACAGTATAGTGAAATACAGTATAGTGAAATACAGTATAATGAAACACAGTATAATGAAACACAGTATAATGAAACACAGTATAATGAAATACAGTATAGTGACATACAGTATAATGAAACACAGTATAATGAAATACAGTATAATGAAACACAGTATAATGAAACACAGTATAATGAAACACAGTATAGTGAAATACAGTATAATGAAACACAGTATAATGAAACACAGTATAATGAAATACAGTATAATGAAATACAGTATAATGAAACACAGTATAATGAAACACAGTATAATGAAACACAGTATAATGAAATACAGTATAATGAAACACAGTATAATGAAATACAGTATAATGAAACACAGTATAATGAAATACAGTATAATGAAATACAGTATAATGAAATACAGTATAATGAAACACAGTATAGTGAAATACAGTATAATGAAATACAGTATAATGAAACACAGTATAATGAAATACAGTATAATGAAATACAGTATAATGAAATACAGTATAATGAAACACAGTATAATGAAACACAGTTTAATGAAATACAGTATAGTGAAATACAGTATAATGAAATACAGTTTAATGAAACACAGTATAATGAAATACAGTATAATGAAACACAGTATAATGAAACACAGTATAATGAAACACAGTATAGTGAAATACAGTATAATGAAATACAGTATAATGAAATACAGTATAATGAAACACACTATAATGAAACACAGTATAATGAAACACAGTATAATGAAATACAGTATAATGAAACACAGTATAATGAAACACAGTATAATGAAATACAGTATAATGAAACACAGTATAATGAAACACAGTATAATGAAACACAGTATAGTGAAATACAGTATAATGAAATACAGTATAATGAAATACAGTATAATGAAACACACTATAATGAAACACAGTATAATGAAACACAGTATAATGAAATACAGTATAATGAAACACAGTATAATGAAATACAGTATAATGAAATACAGTATAATGAAATACAGTATAATGAAACACAGTATAATGAAACACAGTTTAATGAAATACAGTATAGTGAAATACAGTATAATGAAATACAGTTTAATGAAACACAGTATAATGAAATACAGTATAATGAAACACAGTATAATGAAACACAGTATAATGAAACACAGTATAGTGAAATACAGTATAATGAAATACAGTATAATGAAATACAGTATAATGAAACACACTATAATGAAACACAGTATAATGAAACACAGTATAATGAAATACAGTATAATGAAACACAGTATAATGAAACACAGTATAATGAAATACAGTATAATGAAATACAGTATAATGAAATACAGTATAATGAAACACAGTATAGTGAAATACAGTATAATGAAATACAGTATAATGAAATACAGTATAATGAAACACACTATAATGAAACACAGTATAATGAAACACAGTATAATGAAACACAGTATAATGAAACACAGTATAATGAAATACAGTATAATGAAACACAGTATAATGAAACACAGTATAATGAAATACAGTATAATGAAACACAGTATAGTGAAATACAGTATAGTGAAATACAGTATAATGAAACACAGTATAATGAAACACAGTATAATGAAACACAGTATAATGAAATACAGTATAGTGACATACAGTATAATGAAACACAGTATAATGAAATACAGTATAATGAAACACAGTATAATGAAACACAGTATAATGAAACACAGTATAGTGAAATACAGTATAATGAAACACAGTATAATGAAACACAGTATAATGAAATACAGTATAATGAAATACAGTATAATGAAACACAGTATAATGAAACACAGTATAATGAAACACAGTATAATGAAATACAGTATAATGAAACACAGTATAATGAAATACAGTATAATGAAACACAGTATAATGAAATACAGTATAATGAAATACAGTATAATGAAATACAGTATAATGAAACACAGTATAGTGAAATACAGTATAATGAAATACAGTATAATGAAACACAGTATAATGAAATACAGTATAATGAAATACAGTATAATGAAATACAGTATAATGAAACACAGTATAATGAAACACAGTTTAATGAAATACAGTATAGTGAAATACAGTATAATGAAATACAGTTTAATGAAACACAGTATAGTGAAATACAGTATAATGAAATACAGTATAATGAAACACAGTATAATGAAATACAGTATAATGAAATACAGTATAATGAAACACAGTATAATGAAACACAGTATAATGAAACACAGTATAATGAAACACAGTATAGTGAAATACAGTATAATGAAACACAGTATAATGAAACACAGTATAATGAAACACAGTATAATGAAATACAGTATAATGAAACACAGTATAATGAAACACAGTATAATGAAATACAGTATAGTGAAATACAGTATAATGAAACACAGTATAATGAAATACAGTATAATGAAAGACAGTATAATGAAACACAGTATAATGAAACACAGTATAATGAAACACAGTTTAATGAAACACAGTATAATGAAATACAGTATAATGAAATACAGTATAGTGAAACACAGTATAATGAAACACAGTACAATGAAACACAGTATAATGAAACACAGTATAATGAAACACAGTATAATGAAACACAGTATAATGAAATACAGTATAATGAAATACAGTATAATGAAACACAGTATAATGAAACACAGTATAATGAAATACAGTATAATGAAACACAGTATAGTGAAATACAGTATAGTGAAATACAGTATAATGAAACACAGTATAATGAAACACAGTATAATGAAACACAGTATAATGAAATACAGTATAGTGACATACAGTATAATGAAACACAGTATAATGAAATACAGTATAATGAAACACAGTATAATGAAACACAGTATAATGAAACACAGTATAGTGAAATACAGTATAATGAAATACAGTATAATGAAATACAGTATAATGAAATACAGTATAATGAAACACAGTATAATGAAATACAGTATAATGAAATACAGTATAATGAAATACAGTATAATGAAACACAGTATAATGAAACACAGTTTAATGAAACACAGTATAATGAAATACAGTTTAATGAAATACAGTATAGTGAAATACAGTATAATGAAATACAGTTTAATGAAACACAGTATAGTGAAATACAGTATAATGAAATACAGTATAATGAAACACAGTATAATGAAATACAGTATAATGAAATACAGTATAATGAAACACAGTATAATGAAACACAGTATAATGAAACACAGTATAATGAAACACAGTATAATGAAACACAGTATAGTGAAATACAGTATAATGAAACACAGTATAATGAAACACAGTATAATGAAACACAGTATAATGAAATACAGTATAATGAAACACAGTATAATGAAACACAGTATAATGAAATACAGTATAGTGAAATACAGTATAATGAAACACAGTATAATGAAATACAGTATAATGAAACACAGTATAATGAAATACAGTATAATGAAACACAGTATAATGAAACACAGTATAATGAAACACAGTATAATGAAATACAGTATAATGAAATACAGTATAATGAAATACAGTATAATGAAATACAGTATAGTGAAATACAGTATAATGAAACACAGTATAATGAAATACAGTATAATGAAACACAGTATAATGAAATACAGTATAATGAAAGACAGTATAATGAAAGACAGTATAATGAAACACAGTATAATGAAACACAGTATAATGAAATACAGTATAATGAAATACAGTATAGTGAAATACAGTATAATGAAACACAGTATAATGAAACACAGTATAATGAAACACAGTATAATGAAACACAGTATAATGAAACACAGTATAATGAAACACAGTATAATGAAATACAGTATAGTGAAATACAGTATAATGAAACACAGTATAATGAAACACAGTATAATGAAATACAGTATAATGAAATACAGTATAGTGAAATACAGTATAATGAAACACAGTATAATGAAACACAGTATAATGAAACACAGTATAATGAAACACAGTATAATGAAACACAGTATAATGAAATACAGTATAGTGAAATACAGTATAATGAAACACAGTATAATGAAATACAGCATAATGAAATACAGTATAGTGAAATACAGTATAATGAAACACAGTATAATGAAACACAGTATAATGAAACACAGTATAATGAAACACAGTATAATGAAACACAGTATAATGAAACACAGTATAATGAAATACAGTATAGTGAAATACAGTATAATGAAACACAGTATAGTGAAATACAGTATAATGAAACACAGTATAATGAAACACAGTATAATGAAATACAGTATAATGAAATACAGTATAGTGAAATACAGTATAATGAAACACAGTATAATGAAACACAGTATAATGAAACACAGTATAATGAAACACAGTATAATGAAACACAGTATAATGAAACACAGTATAGTGAAATACAGTATAATGAAACACAGTATAATGAAATACAGCATAATGAAAGACAGTATAATGAAACACAGTATAATGAAACACAGTATAATGAAACACAGTATAATGAAATACAGTATAATGAAATACAGTATAGTGAAATACAGTATAATGAAACACAGTATAATGAAATACAGTATAATGAAACACAGTATAATGAAACACAGTATAATGAAACACAGTATAATGAAACACAGTATAATGAAATACAGTATAATGAAACACAGTACAATGAAACACAGTATAATGAAACACAGTATAATGAAACACAGTATAATGAAACACAGTATAATGAAATACAGTATAATGAAATACAGTATAATGAAACACAGTATAATGAAACACAGTATAATGAAACACAGTATAATGAAACACAGTATAATGAAACACAGTATAATGAAATACAGTATAATGAAACACAGTATAATGAAATACAGTATAGTGACATACAGTATAGTGAAATACAGTATAGTGAAATACAGTATAATGAAACACAGTATAATGAAACACAGTATAATGAAATACAGTATAGTGACATACAGTATAATGAAACACAGTATAATGAAATACAGTATAATGAAACACAGTATAATGAAACACAGTATAATGAAACACAGTATAGTGAAATACAGTATAATGAAATACAGTATAATGA
The DNA here is from genome assembly GCF_045679555.1 of Salvelinus alpinus. NCBI lineage: Eukaryota > Metazoa > Chordata > Actinopteri > Salmoniformes > Salmonidae > Salvelinus > Salvelinus alpinus. The sequence goes on along the minus strand of NC_092103.1, from coordinate 50,459,874 downwards.
AATACAGTATAATGAAACACAGTATAATGAAACACAGTATAATGAAACACAGTATAATGAAATATAGTATAATGAAACACAGTATAATGAAATACAGTATAATGAAATACAGTATAATGAAATACAGTATAATGAAATACAGTATAGTGAAATACAGTATAATGAAACACAGTATAATGAAATACAGTATAATGAAACACAGTATAATGAAATACAGTATAATGAAAGACAGTATAATGAAACACAGTATAATGAAACACAGTATAATGAAACACAGTATAATGAAATACAGTATAATGAAATACAGTATAATGAAATACAGTATAGTGAAATACAGTATAATGAAACACAGTATAATGAAACACAGTATAATGAAACACAGTATAATGAAACACAGTATAATGAAACACAGTATAATGAAATACAGTATAGTGAAATACAGTATAATGAAACACAGTATAATGAAACACAGTATAATGAAATACAGTATAATGAAATACAGTATAGTGAAATACAGTATAATGAAACACAGTATAATGAAACACAGTATAATGAAACACAGTATAATGAAACACAGTATAATGAAACACAGTATAATGAAATACAGTATAGTGAAATACAGTATAATGAAACACAGTATAATGAAATACAGCATAATGAAATACAGTATAGTGAAATACAGTATAATGAAACACAGTATAATGAAACACAGTATAATGAAACACAGTATAATGAAACACAGTATAATGAAACACAGTATAATGAAACACAGTATAATGAAATACAGTATAGTGAAATACAGTATAATGAAACACAGTATAGTGAAATACAGTATAATGAAACACAGTATAATGAAACACAGTATAATGAAATACAGTATAATGAAATACAGTATAGTGAAATACAGTATAATGAAACACAGTATAATGAAACACAGTATAATGAAACACAGTATAATGAAACACAGTATAATGAAACACAGTATAATGAAACACAGTATAATGAAATACAGTATAGTGAAATACAGTATAATGAAACACAGTATAATGAAATACAGCATAATGAAAGACAGTATAATGAAACACAGTATAATGAAACACAGTATAATGAAACACAGTATAATGAAATACAGTATAATGAAATACAGTATAGTGAAATACAGTATAATGAAACACAGTATAATGAAATACAGTATAATGAAACACAGTATAATGAAACACAGTATAATGAAACACAGTATAATGAAACACAGTATAATGAAATACAGTATAATGAAACACAGTACAATGAAACACAGTATAATGAAACACAGTATAATGAAACACAGTATAATGAAACACAGTATAATGAAATACAGTATAATGAAATACAGTATAATGAAACACAGTATAATGAAACACAGTATAATGAAACACAGTATAATGAAACACAGTATAATGAAACACAGTATAATGAAATACAGTATAATGAAACACAGTATAATGAAATACAGTATAGTGACATACAGTATAGTGAAATACAGTATAGTGAAATACAGTATAATGAAACACAGTATAATGAAACACAGTATAATGAAATACAGTATAGTGACATACAGTATAATGAACCACAGTATAATGAAATACAGTATAATGAAACACAGTATAATGAAACACAGTATAATGAAACACAGTATAGTGAAATACAGTATAATGAAATACAGTATAATGAAATACAGTATAATGAAACACAGTATAATGAAACACAGTATAATGAAACACAGTATAATGAAATACAGTATAATGAAACACAGTATAATGAAATACAGTATAATGAAACACAGTATAATGAAATACAGTATAATGAAATACAGTATAATGAAATACAGTATAATGAAATACAGTATAGTGAAATACAGTATAATGAAATACAGTATAATGAAACACAGTATAATGAAATACAGTATAATGAAATACAGTATAGTGAAATACAGTATAATGAAATACAGTATAATGAAACACAGTATAATGAAATACAGTATAATGAAATACAGTATAGTGAAACACAGTATAATGAAACACAGTATAATGAAACACAGTATAATGAAATACAGTATAATGAAACACAGTATAATGAAACACAGTATAATGAAATACAGTATAGTGAAATACAGTATAATGAAACACAGTATAATGAAATACAGTATAATGAAAGACAGTATAATGAAACACAGTATAATGAAATACAGTATAATGAAACACAGTATAATGAAACACAGTATTATGAAACACAGTATAATGAAACACAGTATAATGAAATACAGTATAATGAAACACAGTATAATGAAATACAGTATAATGAAATACAGTATAGTGAAATACAGTATAATGAAACACAGTATAATGAAATACAGTATAATGAAACACAGTATAATGAAACACAGTATAATGAAACACAGTATAATGAAACACAGTATAATGAAACACAGTATAATGAAATACAGTATAATGAAACACAGTACAATGAAACACAGTATAATGAAACACAGTATAATGAAACACAGTATAATGAAACACAGTATAATGAAATACAGTATAATGAAATACAGTATAATGAAACACAGTATAATGAAACACAGTATAATGAAACACAGTATAAAGAGAAACACAGTATAATGAAACACAGTATAATGAAATACAGTATAATGAAACACAGTATAATGAAACACAGTATAATGAAATACAGTATAATGAAACACAGTATAGTGAAATACAGTATAGTGAAATACAGTATAATGAAACACAGTATAATGAAACACAGTATAATGAAATACAGTATAATGAAACACAGTATAATGAAATACAGTATAATGAAACACAGTATAATGAAATACAGTATAATGAAATACAGTATAATGAAATACAGTATAATGAAACACAGTATAATGAAATACAGTATAATGAAATACAGTATAATGAAACACAGTATAATGAAACACAGTATAATGAAATACAGTATAATGAAATACAGTATAATGAAACACAGTATAATGAAACACAGTATAATGAAACACAGTATAATGAAACACAGTATAATGAAACACAGTATAATGAAACACAGTATAATGAAACACAGTATAATGAAATACAGTATAGTGACATACAGTATAGTGAAATACAGTATAGTGAAATACAGTATAATGAAACACAGTATAATGAAACACAGTATAATGAAATACAGTATAGTGACATACAGTATAATGAAACACAGTATAATGAAATACAGTATAATGAAACACAGTATAATGAAACACAGTATAGTGAAATACAGTATAATGAAATACAGTATAATGAAATACAGTATAATGAAACACAGTATAATGAAACACAGTATAATGAAATACAGTATAATGAAACACAGTATAATGAAATACAGTATAATGAAACACAGTATAATGAAATACAGTATAATGAAATACAGTATAATGAAATACAGTATAATGAAATACAGTATAGTGAAATACAGTATAATGAAATACAGTATAATGAAACACAGTATAATGAAATACAGTATAATGAAATACAGTATAGTGAAATACAGTATAATGAAATACAGTATAATGAAACACAGTATAATGAAATACAGTATAATGAAATACAGTATAGTGAAACACAGTATAATGAAACACAGTATAATGAAACACAGTATAATGAAATACAGTATAATGAAACACAGTATAATGAAACACAGTATAATGAAATACAGTATAGTGAAATACAGTATAATGAAACACAGTATAATGAAATACAGTATAATGAAAGACAGTATAATGAAACACAGTATAATGAAATACAGTATAATGAAACACAGTATAATGAAACACAGTATTATGAAACACAGTATAATGAAACACAGTATAATGAAATACAGTATAATGAAACACAGTATAATGAAATACAGTATAATGAAATACAGTATAGTGAAATACAGTATAATGAAACACAGTATAATGAAATACAGTATAATGAAACACAGTATAATGAAACACAGTATAATGAAACACAGTATAATGAAACACAGTATAATGAAACACAGTACAATGAAACACAGTATAATGAAACACAGTATAATGAAACACAGTATAATGAAACACAGTATAATGAAATACAGTATAATGAAACACAGTATAATGAAACACAGTATAATGAAACACAGTATAAAGAGAAACACAGTATAATGAAACACAGTATAATGAAATACAGTATAATGAAACACAGTATAATGAAACACAGTATAATGAAATACAGTATAATGAAACACAGTATAGTGAAATACAGTATAGTGAAATACAGTATAATGAAACACAGTATAATGAAACACAGTATAATGAAACACAGTATAATGAAATACAGTATAGTGACATACAGTATAATGAAACACAGTATAATGAAATACAGTATAATGAAACACAGTATAATGAAACACAGTATAGTGAAATACAGTATAATGAAACACAGTATAATGAAATACAGTATAATGAAATACAGTATAATGAAATACAGTATAATGAAACACAGTATAATGAAACACAGTATAATGAAACACAGTATAATGAAATACAGTATAATGAAACACAGTATAATGAAATACAGTATAATGAAACACAGTATAATGAAATACAGTATAATGAAATACAGTATAATGAAATACAGTATAATGAAACACAGTATAATGAAATACAGTATAATGAAATACAGTATAATGAAATACAGTATAATGAAACACAGTATAATGAAACACAGTTTAATGAAATACAGTATAATGAAATACAGTTTAATGAAATACAGTATAGTGAAATACAGTATAATGAAATACAGTTTAATGAAACACAGTATAGTGAAATACAGTATAATGAAACACAGTATAATGAAATACAGTATAATGAAATACAGTATAATGAAACACAGTATAATGAAACACAGTATAATGAAATACAGTATAATGAAACACAGTATAATGAAACACAGTATAATGAAATACAGTATAATGAAACACAGTATAGTGAAATACAGTATAGTGAAATACAGTATAATGAAACACAGTATAATGAAACACAGTATAATGAAACACAGTATAATGAAATACAGTATAGTGACATACAGTATAATGAAACACAGTATAATGAAATACAGTATAATGAAACACAGTATAATGAAACACAGTATAATGAAACACAGTATAGTGAAATACAGTATAATGAAACACAGTATAATGAAACACAGTATAATGAAATACAGTATAATGAAATACAGTATAATGAAATACAGTATAATGAAACACAGTATAATGAAACACAGTATAATGAAATACAGTATAATGAAACACAGTATAATGAAATACAGTATAATGAAACACAGTATAATGAAATACAGTATAATGAAATACAGTATAATGAAATACAGTATAGTGAAATACAGTATAATGAAATACAGTATAATGAAACACAGTATAATGAAATACAGTATAATGAAATACAGTATAATGAAATACAGTATAATGAAACACAGTATAATGAAACACAGTTTAATGAAATACAGTTTAATGAAATACAGTATAGTGAAATACAGTATAATGAAATACAGTTTAATGAAATACAGTATAGTGAAATACAGTATAATGAAATACAGTATAATGAAACACAGTATAATGAAACACAGTATAATGAAACACAGTATAATGAAATACAGTATAATGAAACACAGTATAATGAAACACAGTATAATGAAATACAGTATAATGAAATACAGTATAATGAAACACAGTATAATGAAACACAGTATAATGAAACACAGTATAGTGAAATACAGTATAATGAAACACAGTATAATGAAACACAGTATAATGAAACACAGTATAATGAAATACAGTATAATGAAACACAGTATAATGAAACACAGTATAATGAAATACAGTATAGTGAAATACAGTATAATGAAACACAGTATAATGAAATACAGTATAATGAAAGACAGTATAATGAAACACAGTATAATGAAACACAGTATAATGAAACACAGTATAATGAAACACAGTATAATGAAACACAGTATAATGAAATACAGTATAATGAAATACAGTATAGTGAAATACAGTATAATGAAACACAGTATAATGAAATACAGTATAATGAAACACAGTATAATGAAACACAGTATAATGAAACACAGTATAATGAAACACAGTATAATGAAATACAGTATAATGAAACACAGTACAATGAAACACAGTATAATGAAACACAGTATAATGAAACACAGTATAATGAAACACAGTATAATGAAATACAGTATAATGAAATACAGTATAATGAAACACAGTATAATGAAACACAGTATAATGAAATACAGTATAATGAAACACAGTATAGTGAAATACAGTATAGTGAAATACAGTATAATGAAACACAGTATAATGAAACACAGTATAATGAAACACAGTATAATGAAATACAGTATAGTGACATACAGTATAATGAAATACAGTATAATGAAACACAGTATAATGAAACACAGTATAATGAAACACAGTATAGTGAAATACAGTATAATGAAATACAGTATAATGAAACACAGTATAATGAAATACAGTATAATGAAATACAGTATAATGAAATACAGTATAATGAAACACAGTATAATGAAACACAGTATAATGAAACACAGTATAATGAAATACAGTATAATGAAACACAGTATAATGAAACACAGTATAATGAAATACAGTATAATGAAATACAGTATAATGAAACACAGTATAATGAAACACAGTATAATGAAACACAGTATAATGAAACACAGTATAATGAAACACAGTATAATGAAACACAGTATAATGAAACACAGTATAATGAAACACAGTATAGTGAAATACAGTATAGTGAAATACAGTATAATGAAACACAGTATAATGAAACACAGTATAATGAAATACAGTATAGTGACATACAGTATAATGAAACACAGTATAATGAAATACAGTATAATGAAACACAGTATAATGAAACACAGTATAATGAAACACAGTATAGTGAAATACAGTATAGTGAAATACAGTATAATGAAACACAGTATAATGAAACACAGTATAATGAAATACAGTATAATGAAATACAGTATAATGAAATACAGTATAATGAAACACAGTATAATGAAACACAGTATAATGAAACACAGTATAATGAAATACAGTATAATGAAACACAGTATAATGAAATACAGTATAATGAAATACAGTATAATGAAATACAGTATAGTGAAATACAGTATAATGAAATACAGTATAATGAAACACAGTATAATGAAATACAGTATAATGAAATACAGTATAATGAAATACAGTATAATGAAACACAGTATAATGAAACACAGTTTAATGAAATACAGTATAATGAAATACAGTTTAATGAAATACAGTATAGTGAAATACAGTATAATGAAATACAGTTTAATGAAACACAGTATAGTGAAATACAGTATAATGAAATACAGTATAATGGAACACAGTATAATGAAATACAGTATAATGAAATACAGTATAATGAAACACAGTATAATGAAACACAGTATAATGAAATACAGTATAATGAAACACAGTATAATGAAACACAGTATAATGAAATACAGTATAATGAAATACAGTATAATGAAACACAGTATAATGAAACACAGTATAATGAAACACAGTATAATGAAACACAGTATAGTGAAATACAGTATAATGAAACACAGTATAATGAAACACAGTATAATGAAACACAGTATAATGAAATACAGTATAATGAAACACAGTATAATGAAACACAGTATAATGAAATACAGTATAGTGAAATACAGTATAATGAAACACAGTATAATGAAATACAGTATAATGAAACACAGTATAATGAAACACAGTATAATGAAACACAGTATAATGAAACACAGTATAATGAAACACAGTATAATGAAATACAGTATAATGAAATACAGTATAGTGAAATACAGTATAATGAAACACAGTATAATGAAATACAGTATAATGAAACACAGTATAATGAAACACAGTATAATGAAACACAGTATAATGAAACACAGTATAATGAAATACAGTATAATGAAATACAGTATAATGAAACACAGTACAATGAAACACAGTATAATGAAACACAGTATAATGAAACACAGTATAATGAAACACAGTATAATGAAATACAGTATAATGAAATACAGTATAATGAAACACAGTATAATGAAACACAGTATAATGAAATACAGTATAATGAAACACAGTATAGTGAAATACAGTATAGTGAAATACAGTATAATGAAACACAGTATAATGAAACACAGTATAATGAAATACAGTATAGTGACATACAGTATAATGAAATACAGTATAATGAAACACAGTATAATGAAACACAGTATAATGAAACACAGTATAGTGAAATACAGTATAATGAAATACAGTATAATGAAACACAGTATAATGAAATACAGTATAATGAAATACAGTATAATGAAATACAGTATAATGAAACACAGTATAATGAAACACAGTATAATGAAACACAGTATAATGAAATACAGTATAATGAAATACAGTATAATGAAACACAGTATAATGAAATACAGTATAATGAAATACAGTATAATGAAATACAGTATAATGAAACACAGTATAATGAAACACAGTTTAATGAAATACAGTATAATGAAATACAGTTTAATGAAATACAGTATAGTGAAATACAGTATAATGAAATACAGTTTAATGAAACACAGTATAGTGAAATACAGTATAATGAAATACAGTATAATGAAACACAGTATAATGAAATACAGTATAATGAAACACAGTATAATGAAACACAGTATAATGAAATACAGTATAATGAAACACAGTATAATGAAACACAGTATAATGAAATACAGTATAATGAAATACAGTATAATGAAACACAGTATAATGAAACACAGTATAATGAAACACAGTATAATGAAATACAGTTTAATGAAACACAGTATAATGACATACAGTATAATGAAACACAGTATAATGAAACACAGTATAATGAAACACAGTATAATGAAATACAGTATAATGAAACACAGTATAATGAAATACAGTATAATGAAACACAGTATAATGAAATACAGAATAATGAAACACAGTATAATGACATACAGTATAATGAAACACAGTATAATGAAACACAGTATAATGAAACACAGTATAATGAAACACAGTATAATGAAATACAGTATAATGAAATACAGTATAATGAAATACAGTATAGTGAAATACAGCATAATGAAATACAGTATAGTGAAATACAGTATAGTGAAATACAGTATAATGAAATACAGTTTAATGAAACACAGTATAGTGAAATACAGTATAATGAAATACAGTATAATGAAATACAGTATAATGAAACACAGTATAATGAAATACAGTATAATGAAATACAGTATAATGAAATACAGTATAATGAAACACAGTATAATGAAATACAGTATAATGAAATACAGTATAATGAAACACAGTATAATGAAATACAGTATAATGAAACACAGTATAGTGAAATACAGTATAATGAAATACAGTATAATGAAATACAGTATAGTGAAATACAGTATAGTGAAATACAGTATAATGAAACACAGTATAATGAAATACAGTATAGTTAAATACAGTATAATGAAATACAGTATAGTGAAATACAGTATAATGAAATACAGTATAGTGAAATACAGTATAATGAAATACAGTATAGTGAAATACAGTATAATGAAACACAGTATAATGAAACACAGTATAAGGAAACACATATTTTTCATATGCACAGGGCACAGTGTAGTGTACACATTATTTGTAGTGTAGTATAGTGTAGTGTACACAGCACTTGTAGTGTAGTGTACACAGTATTTGTAATGTAGTGTGCACAGTATTTGTTGTGTAGTGTACACAGTATTTGGAGTGTAGTGTATGCTGTATTTGTAGTGTAGTGTAGTGTACACAGTATTTGCAGTGTAGTGTACACAGTATTTATAGTGTAGTGTGCACAGTATTCGTGGTGTAGTATAGTGTAGTGTACACAGTATTTGTATTGTAGTGCAGTGTACACATCATTTTTTGTGTAGTGTACACAGTATTTGTAATGTAGTGTGCACAGTATTTGTAGTGTAGTGTACACAGTATTTATAGTGTACTGTACACAGTATTTGTAGTGTAGTGTACGCAGATGCATCTACTCTTTCTGGTGTCCAGCAAAATTAAGGAAGTTTATACAATTTAAAAACATTACAATACATTCACAGATTTCACAACACACTGTGTGCCCTCAGGCCTCTACTCCACTACTACCGCATATCTACAGTACTAAATCCATGTGTATGTATAGTGTATATAATATTGTGTGTGTGTGTGTTGTGTAGTGTACATAGTATTTGTAGTGTAGTTTACACAGTATTTGTAGTGTAGTGTACACAGTATTTGTAGTGTATTGCACACAGTATTTGTAGTATATTGTACACAATAATTGCAGTGTAGTGTAGTGTACAAAGTATTTGTAGTGTACACATTATTTGTAGTGTAGTGTAGTGTAGTGTACACAGTATTTGTAGTGTGGTGTACACCGTATTTTGTAGTGTGGTGTACACATTATTTGTAGTGTAGTGTAATGTACACCGCATTTGAAGTATAGTGTACACAGTATTTGTAGTGTAGTGTGGTGTACACCATATTTGTAGTATATTGTACACACTAATTGCAGTGTAGTGTAGTGTACACAGTAGTTGTAGTGTAGTGTAGTGTACACCGTAATTGAAGTATAGCGTACACAGTATTTGTAGTGTAGTGCACAAAATATTTGTAGTGCAGTTTTGCTGGACCCCAGGAAGAGCAGCTGCTGCCTTGGCAAATACAATAAATAGAAATGCATATTTGTCAGGACAGTGTAGTGTACACCAAGCGTTTCCAAACCTTTTTCCCCCGGTGCCTCCCTTCCTGGACTGGGGAACATTTTTTTCACACAGGCACTTTTTGTTACACCAACTGTTCACAAATGTTGCACATGTAAAGCTTATTTCTTGCAGGTCTACTCATTTTGTCATGGGGTGCAAAGAAAATGGGGCAGTTTAGAGCAATTCTATACATACAGATCTGACATGGGCTAGTTGATCTGGACATGGGCTAGCTGATCTGGACATGGGCTAGCTGATCTGAAATGGGCTAGCTGATCTGGACATGGGCTAGCTGATCTGGACATGGGCTAGCTGATCTGGACATTGGCTAGCTGATCTGACATAGGCTAGCTGATCTGGACATGGGCTAGCTGATCTGAAATGGGCTAGCTGATCTGACATGGGCTAGTTGATCTGACATGGGCTAGTTGATCTGACATGGGCTAGCTGATCTGACATGGGCTAGCTGATCTGACATGGGCTAGCTGATCTGGACATGGGCTAGCTAATCTGACATGGGCTAGCTAATCTGACATGGGCTAGTTGATCTGAAATGGGCTAGCTGATCTGAAATGGGCTAGTTGATCTGAAATGGGCTAGTTGATCTGAAATGGGCTAGTTGATCTGAAATGGGCTAGTTGATCTGACATGGGCTAGCTGATCTGAAATGGGCTAGTTGATCTGAAATGGGCTAGCTGATCTGACATGGGCTAGCTGATCTGACATGGGCTAGTTGATCTGAAATGGGCTAGCTGATCTGACATGGGCTAGTTGATCTGAAATGGGCTAGCTGATCTGACATGGGCTAGTTGATCTGAAATGGGCTAGTTGATCTGAAATGGGCTAGTTGATCTGAAATGGGCTAGTTGATCTGACATGGGCTAGCTGATCTGACATGGGCTAGTTGATCTTAAATGGGCTAGCTGATCTGACATGGGCTAGCTGATCTGAAATGGGCTAGCTGATCTGACATGGGCTAGCTGATCTGACATGGGCTAGTTGATCTGGACATGGGCTAGCTGATGGACATGGGCTAGTTGATCTGACATGGGCTAGCTGATCTGACATGGGCTAGCTGATCTGACATGGGCTAGTTGATCTGACATGGGCTAGTTGATCTGAAATGGGCTAGCTGATCTGACATGGGCTAGTTGATCTGAAATGGGCTAGTTGATCTGACATGGGCTAGCTGATCTGAAATGGGCTAGTTGATCTGACATGGGCTAGCTGATCTGACATGGGCTAGCTGATCTGACATGGGCTAGCTGATCTGGAGAATGTTTCCAACTCCATAAATAATGTTTCTCTGATGGGATGACGAACACCATAAACAATGTTTCTCTGAATGGCTGACAAACACCATATAGGACATGCTGGAGAGAACAGTAAGATGCTGATAACATGGAACATGGGGAGGACAGGAGGAGTCATGGTAACAGATCAAGCTGTTCCTGGAAGACGCCACGTTGCGTCCCAAATAACATTTCTATATAGTGCACTACTTTTGACCAGGGCAGATAGGGCTGAGAAGCAGCCTGTGCGCTCTCTCTCTGTTTCTGCCCCCCACTTAACCACCTCCACCTCACAGCTCCCTCCTTGATATACTGTCGGGCTACTGCCCTCTGTGGGAGGAAAGCATGGAATTAGTTTATCTGAAGACAACAAGGCAGGGTGGACTGGGCATCCGGGCAAATGCCAGATGGGCTGGTCCATTTTTAGTCCAGTGGACATGTCTAACTTTTTAATCTGGCTGGTAATGGAGACCTCAAGGAAAAAAAATAGGCCGATTTTGGTGGCCTCAAAGGAGAAAATTATCTGTTGTGTTTGAAAGACCAGGGCCGATTTCTGGGCCCGGTCTGCCCCTGCGACTGCTGGTCAATTCAATGTGGTGGCTCATGTAGCATGAACAAAGAAGAGACAAACACACACACAACCCTATTGAGATAAAGCCAGAGATCATCACTCATAGAACCCTGGAGGGACAGAGTAGAGTAAACACACTCTACTGATGATGATGATGTTGAAGATGATGGTGATGTGGTAATGAGGGTGATGAGGATGAGGGTGAGGATAATGATGAGGATGAGTAAACATACTCTACTACAGCATTGCCTCCTGTTCGTGGTCATCAACATACTCTACTACAGCAGTGCCTCCTGTTCGTGGTCATCAACATACTCTACTACAGCAGTGCCTCCTGTTCGTGGTCATCAACATACTCTACTACAGCAGTGCCTCCTGTTCGTGGTCATCAACATACTCTACTACAGCAGTGCCTCCTGTTCGTGGTCATCAACACACTCTACTACAGCAGTGCCTCCTGTTCGTGGTCATCAACATACTCTACTACAGCAGTGCCTCCTGTTCGTGGTCATCAACATACTCTACTACAGCAGTGCTTCCTGTTCGTGGTCATCAACATACTCTACTACAGCAGTGCCTCCTGTTCGTGGTCATCAACATACTCTACTACAGCAGTGCCTCCTGTTCGTGGTCATCAACACACTCTACTACAGCAGTGCCTCCTGTTCGTGGTCATCAACATACTCTACTACAGCAGTGCCTCCTGTTCGTGGTCATCAACATACTCTACTACAGCAGTGCCTCCTGTTCGTGGTCATCAACATACTCTACTACAGCAGTGCCTCCTGTTCGTGGTCATCAACATACTCTACTACAGCAGTGCCTCCTGTTCGTGGTCATCAACATACTCTACTACAGCAGTGCCTCCTGTTCGTGGTCATCAACACACTCTACTACAGCAGTGCCTCCTGTTCGTGGTCATCAACATACTCTACTACAGCAGTGCCTCCTGTTCGTGGTCATCAACACACTCTACTACAGCAGTGCCTCCTGTTCGTGGTCATCAACATACTCTACTACAGCAGTGCCTCCTGTTCGTGGTCATCAACATACTCTACTACAGCAGTGCCTCCTGTTCGTGGTCATCAACATACTCTACTACAGCAGTGCCTCCTGTTCGTGGTCATCAACATACTCTACTACAGCAGTGCCTCCTGTTCGTGGTCATCAACATACTCTACTACAGCAGTGCCTCCTGTTCGTGGTCATCAATTTTGATGAATAATCAACAAATAATAAATTTTGATGAATAATCAACAAATAATACATTTTGATGAATAATCAATGAATAATACATTTTGATGAATAATCAACAAATAATAAATGTTGATGAATAATCAACAAATAATAAATGTTGATGAATAATCAACAAATAATACATTTTGATGAATAATCAATGAATAATACATTTTGATAAATGGCATCTTCCACGCGAAGAGGATGTCTTTGTCCTCAGCTGGGAGTATCCCTGTGGGGCTACAGAAAGCATAGCCAGTGCAACATGTGTAGCCACAGTACACACAGTGCTATATATGATGCCTTAGCAGCAGGGAGTTACAGTGGTGATGATGGTAATGATGAGGATGAGGATGAGGATGATGATGGTAATGATGAGGATGAGGATGATGGTAATGATGATGATGTTGAAGATGACGGTAATGAAGATGATGGTAATGATGAGGATGATGATGTTGAAGATGATGATGAAGATGATGGTGATGATGAGGGTAATGATGATGATGAAGGAAATGGTGATGTGGTAATGAGGGTGATGAGGATGAGGATTATGTTGATGATAGTGATGATGATGGCGGTGGTGGTGGTGGTGGTGATGCTGATGATAATGATCTCATCAGTGTTTTGGTGTTCTTTCTCTAGTTAAAGGGCGGACTCCAAAAGTCCCCATGGCTACAGCAAACGGAATCATGCCTAAACCAGCCCTCACAGCTATGGTGAGTCCCTTATTATCTATCTATCTGTCTATCTGTCTATCTGTCTATCTGTCTATCTGTCTGTCTGTCTGTCTGTCTGTCTGTCTGTCTGTCTGTCTGTCTGTCTGTCTGTCTGTCTGTCTGTCTGTCTGTCTGTCTGTCTGTATTCTATTCTAGAGACTCTATTTGCATGGGAAATATGTTAACATTGCCAAAGGAAGTGAAGTAGTTTAATATACAAAAGTGAAATAAACAATAAAAATCAACAGTAAACATTACACTCACAGAAGTTCTAAAAGAATGGAGACATGACAAACGTTATATTATGTATATATACAGTGTTGTAACGATGTGCAAATGGTTAATGTACAAAATGGAAAATAAATAAACATTATTTTTATTGTTATTTTTTTATATAATCTTTATTTAACCTGGTAGGCTAGTTGAGAACAAGTTCTCAGTTACAACTGCGACCTGGCCAAGATTAAGCAAAGCTGTATAAAAAACAACAACACAGAGTTGCACATTGGATAAACAAAACATACAGCCAATAATACAATAGAAAAATCTGTATACAGTGTGTGCAAATGTAGTAAGGAGGTACGGCAATAAATAGGCCATAATGGCGAAGTAATTACAATTTAGCAATTAACACTGGTGTGATAGATGTGCAGATGATGATGTGAAAGTAGAGATACTGGGGTGCAAAAGAGCAAAAAAGTTAATAAAAACAATATGGGGATGAGGTAGTTGGGTGGGCTATTTACAGATGGGCTATGTACAGGTGCAGCGATGGGTAAGCTGCTCTGACAGCTGATGCTTAAAGTTAGTAAGGGAGATATAAGTCTCCAACTTCAGGGATTTTTGCAATTCGTTCAAAAAATTGGCAGCAGAGAAGTGGAAGGAAAGGCGGCCAAAGGAAGTGTTGGCTTTGGGGATGACCAGCGAAATATACCTGCTGGAGCGTGTGCTACGGGTGGGTGTTGCTATGGTGTCCAGTGAGCTGAGATAAGGCAGAGCTTTACCGAGCAAAGACTTATAGATGACCTGGAGCCAGTGGGTTTGGCGATGAATATGAAGCGAGGGCCAGCCAAAGAGATCATACAGGTCGCAGTGGTGGGTAGTATATGGGGCATTGGTGACAAAACGGATGGCACTGTGATAGACTGCTGAGTAGAGTGTTGGAGGCTATTTTGTAAACGACATCGCCGAAGTCAAGGATTGGTAGGATAGTCAGTTTTAAGAGGGTATGTTTGGCAGCATGAGTGAAGGAGGCTTTGTTTGCGAAATAGGAAGCCGATTCTAGATTAAATTTTGGATTGGAGATGTTTAATATGAGTCTGGAAGGAGAGTTTACAGTCTAGCCAGACACCTCATCATCATCATCATCACCATCACCGTTTATCGAAGTCGGGTTTGTTTTCAAATTCTTTGTGGATCTGTGTAATCTGAGGGAAATATGTATCTATAATATGGCCATGCATTTGTCAGGAGGTTAGAAAGTGCAGCTCAGTTTCCACCTCATTTTGTGGGCAGTGTGCACATAGCCTGTCTTCTCTTGAGAGCCAGGTCTGCCTACAGCGGCCTTTCTCAATAGCAAGGCTATGCTCACGGAGTCTGTACATAGTCAAAGCTTTCCTTAAGTTTGGGTCAGTCACAGTGGTCAGGTATTCTGCCACTGTGTACTCTCTGTTTAGGGCCAAAAAGCATTCTAGTGTGCTCCGTTTTTGAATTTTTTTGAATTTATTATCTTTTTGATTTCTCATGATTTGGTTGGGTTTAATTGTGTGGCTGTCCTGGGGCTCTGTTTGTGTTTGTGAACAGAGCCCCAGGACCAGCTTGCTTAGGGGACTCTTCTCCAGGTTTGTCTCTCTGTAGGTGATGGATTTGTTATGGAAGGTTTGGGAATCGCTTCCTTTTAGGTGGTTGTAGAATTTAACGGATCTTTTCTGGATTTTGATAATTAGCGGCTATCGGTCTAATTCTGCTCTGCATGCATTATTTGGGGTTTTACGTTGTACACTGAGGATATTTTTGCAGAATTCTGCATGCAGATTCTCAATTTGGTGTTTGTCCCATTTTGTGAATTCTTGGTTGGTGAGCGGACCCCAGACCTCACAACCATAAAGGGCAATGGGTTCTATAACTTATTCAAGTATTTCTAGCCAGATCCTAATTTGTATGTTGAATTTTGTGTTCCTTTGATGGCATAGAAGGCCCTTCTTGCCTTGTCTCTCAGATCATTCACAGCTTTGTGGAAGTTACCTGTGGCGCTGATGTTTAGGCCAAGGTACTGTATGTATTGTTTTTTGTGTGCTCTAGGCCAACGGTGTCTAGATGGAATTTGTATTTGTGGTCCTGGCGACTGGACCTTTTTGAAACACGATTATTTTGGTTTTACTGAGATTTACTGTCAGGTTCCAGGTCTGACAGAATCTGTGCAGAATATCTAGGTGCTGCTGTATGCCCTCCTTGGTTGGTGACAGAAGCACCAGATCATCAGCAAACAGTAGACATTTGACTTCAGATTCTAGTCGGGTGAGGCTGGGTGCTGCAGACTGTTCTAGTGCCCTCGCTAATTCGTTGATATATATGTTGAAGAGGGTTGGGCTTAAGCTGCATCCCTGTCTCACCCCACAGCCCTGTGGGAACATTTTTGTGTTTTTGCCAATTTTAACCGCACACTTGTTTGTGTACATGGATTTTAGAATGTTGAATGTTTTTCCCCCAACACCACTTTCCATCAATTTGTATAGCAGACCCTCATGCCAAATTAAGTCGAAGGCTTTTTTTAAATCAACAAAGCATGAGAAGACTTTGCCTTTGTTTTGGTTTGTTTGTTTATCAATTAGGGTGTGCAGGGTGAATACGTAGTCTGTCGTACGATATATTTGTAAAAAGCCAATCTGACATTTGCTCAGTACATTGTTTTCACTGACGAAATGTACGAGTCTGCTGTTAATGATAATGCAGAGGATTTTCCCAAGGTTGCTGTTGGTCAAATTTGTCTCCACTTTTGTGGATTGTTGTGATCAGTCATTGGTTCCAAATATTGGAGAAGATGCAAGAGTTAAGGACGATGTTAAAGAGTTTTAAGTATAGCCAATTGGAATTTGTGGTCTGTATATTTGATCCTTTCATTTAGGATACCATCAACACCACAGGCCTTTTTTGGGTTGGAGGGTTTTTATTTTGTCCTGTAGTTCCTTCAAGGTAATTGGAGAATCCAGTGGGTTCTGGTAGTCTTTAATAGTTGATTCTAGGATTTGTATTTGATCATGTATATGTTTTTGCTGTTTGTTCTTTGTTATAGAGCCAAAAAGATTGGAGAAGTGGTTTACCCATACATCTCCATTTTTGATAGATAACTCTTTGTGCTGTTGTTTGTTTAGGTTTTTCCAATTTTCCCAGAATAGTTTTTATTTAACATTTATTTATCTAGGCAAGTCAGTTAAGAACAAATTCTTGTTTACAATGACAGCCTACCTGCCTTGTTCAGGGACAGAATGACAGATTTTTACCTTTTCAGCTTGGGGATTCGATTCAGCAACCTTTTGGATATTGGCCCAATGCTTTAACCACTAGGCTACCTGCTGGTTATTGGCCCAATGCTTTAACCACTAGGCTACCTGCTGGTTATTGGCCCAATGCTTTAACCACTAGGCTACCTGCCGCCCCTCCACTCTAACCACTAGGCTACCTGCCGCCCCTCCACTCTAACCACTAGGCTACCTGCCGCCCCATGCGGTTAGACGCGCTGTTCCTGCTTTTTCCGTAGTACTTCTGTATTGTTTAAGTGATTCTACATAGTGAAGGCATATATTCATGTTTTTGGTTGGACAGGTTTCTCAATTTCTTTTAGGTTTTTACATTCTTCATCAAACCATTTGTCATTGTTGTTCATTTCATTCGGTTTTCTGTTAGAAATTTATAGATTTGATAGGGAAGCTGAGATGTCAAATATATTGTTAAGATTTTCTACTGCCAAGTTTACACCTTCACTATTACAGTGGAACGTTTTGTCCAGGAACATGTCTAGAAGGGATTGAATTTGTTGTTGCCTAATTGTTTTTTGGTAGGTTTCCACACTACATTCCTTCCATCTATAGCATTTCTTAATATTATTCAGTTCCTTTGGTTTTAATGCCTCATTATTGAGTATTGCTCTGTTCAAGTAGACTGTGATTTTGTTGTGATCTGATAGGGGTGTCAGTGGGCTGACTGTGAACGCTCTGAGAGACTCTGGGTTGAGGTAAGTGGTAAAGTAGTCAGTACTACAACTGATATTTATCTATCTGTCCATCTATTTATCTTTCCATCTATCCTCCTATCCATCCATCCATCCATCTATCTGTCCATCTATTTATCTTTCCATCTATCCTCCTATCCATCCATCCATCCGTATTTATATCTGTCTATCCATCCATCTGCTCGTCCGTCCGTCTAGCTATCTGTCCATCCATCCGTCCGTCCGTCTATCCATCCATCCGTCTATCTAAATATAGATCTACCTATGTGCATTGAAGTAGAAGCGCTTAATCTTTCTTGTAGAATGTTTTCCCTGATTAATGTTTCTCTACTGTTCCCTCCTCTCTATTGTTTACATCCTAGTCTGCACCCCAAATGTTCAGTATATAGGGAATAGGGTGTAATTTGGGACTCAGCCCTAGATTGTGACATCAGTGTCCAGTGAGTGTTGTTGTCTGGAACACGTTTCCTCTCCTGAAGACTCTACCTCTATAATGCTCTGACTGTCTGACTGTCTAGATCTGTTTATATCAGTCTGATTTTATTGTATGTATTATATATATATATATATATGTTCTCCAGATGCTACTAATGGATATTTACACTGGTCCCTCCTCCCCCTAATCCCTCACATCATCCGCTTCCCCTCCCCCTCCCCTCCACCTCCCCCTCAGCTTCCTCCTCCCCCTCAGCCTCCTCCTCCTCCCCCTCCCCCTCCTCCTCCTCCTCCCCCCCCCCCCTCCCCCTCCCCTCCCATTCTCCATTTCCTCCCACTCCTCCTCTTCATGGAGACATATTTGGGATTCCTTCCTTTTACCTAAACTGTTTCCTCTCATCATCAGACCAGTTGGCCAGGCTTTTACCTAAACCGTTTCCTCTCATCATCAGACCAGTTGGCCAGGCTTTTACCTAAACCGTTTCCTCTCATCATCAGACCAGTTGGCCAGGCTTTTACCTAAACCGTTTCCTCTCATCATCAGACCAGTTGGCCAGGCTTTTACCTAAACCGTTTCCTCTCATCATCAGACCAGTTGGCCAGGCTTTTACCTAAACCGTTTCTAGTTTTGCACAGTCTCTGTACTCTGTTGTGTGTACCACTGTTTTTGTTATTGTTCCCGAAAAAAAGCCTTCATTTTAAACATCCCACCACAGTACCATTGACCTCGTAGGGGCCGTGTTCCACTCCGGTCCTATTGGGAGGAGGAACAAAAGCAGGATGGTTGTCAGATTGTTGCACAGCTGAATAGAGCCGACAGGGCCGTAACTCGAGTTGACAATGTGTGGCTACTGTGATCAGTCCCTGATTGCCCTAGAATGGGAGAGAAACCTCCACCACCACATTAGGCTTGCATTATTCAACGGGCGTGCTTAGAGAGAGAGAGAGAGAGAGAGAGAGAGAGAGGCAGAATAGAGAGAGAGAGGCTTGCTTTGGCAATGTTAACATATGTTTCCCATGCCAATAAAGCCCCTTGAATTTAATTGAATTGAATAGAGAGAGAGAGAGAGAGAGAGAGGTAGAGAGAGAGAGACAGAGAGAGAGAGAGAGAGAGAGAGAGAGGAGAGAGAGAGAGAGAGACAGAGAGAGAGAGAGAGAGAGGGAGCTTCATCTGTTCCACTGCATCTCACCGGTGACAGCACACTGGGGTTCATCAGTAGCCTCCTACAGCTCAACAGAAGTGTACCTCGCGGGTGTTTTCTACCGTAGCATTACCTTTATCCTAGGCATCTAACAGCACGGCGCGGGACTTTTGGAATCCAGACTTAGAAAGCTTGATGCCGCATGCAGTGAGCAGGTAAAATAATTTAACACATTACCCTGTTCATTTTTACGAAGAGTTCTATTTGTGGTAAAGAGAGAGAGAAGTCCTAAGAGGTCAGTGGAGCTAGCTGACGGACTGCAGAGAGAGAGACAGAAGACCTAAAGAGCTCAGTGGAGCTAGCTGACGGACTGCAGAGAGAGAGACAGAAGACCTAAAGAGCTCAGTGGAGCTAGCTGACTGCAGAGAGAGAGACAGAAGTCCTAGAGAGGTCAGTGGAGCTAGCTGACTGCAGAGAGAGAGACAGAAGCCCTAAAGAGCTCAGTGGAGCTAGCTGACTGCAGAGAGAGAGACAGAAGTCCTAAAGAGGTCAATGGAGCTAGCTGACTGCAGAGAGAGAGACAGAAGCCCTAAAGAGCTCAGTGGAGCTAGCTGACTGCAGAGAGAGAGACAGAAGTCCTAGAGAGGTCAGTGGAGCTAGCTGACTGCAGAGAGAGAGACAGAAGCCCTAAAGGGCTCAGTGGAGCTAGCTGACGGACTGCAGAGAGAGAGACAGAAGTCCTAAGAGGTCAGTGGAGCAAGCTGACTGCAGAGAGAGAGAGAAGTCCTAGAGAGGTCAGTGGAGCTAGCTGACTGCAGAGAGAGAGAGAAGTCCTAGAGAGGTCAGTGGAGCTAGCTGACTGCAGAGAGAGAGACAGAAGCCCTAAAGAGCTCAGTGGAGCTAGCTGACTGCAGAGAGAGAGACAGAAGTCCTAAAGAGGTCAATGGAGCTAGCTGACTGCAGAGAGAGAGACAGAAGCCCTAAAGAGCTCAGTGGAGCTAGCTGACTGCAGAGAGAGAGAGAAGTCCTAGAGAGGTCAGTGGAGCTAGCTGACTGCAGAGAGAGAGACAGAAGCCCTAAAGAGGTCAGTGGAGCTAGCTGACTGCAGAGAGAGAGACAGAAGCCCTAAAGAGCTCAGTGGAGCTAGCTGACTGCAGAGAGAGAGACAGAAGTCCTAAAGAGGTCAGTGGAGCTAGCTGACTGCAGAGAGAGAGACAGAAGTCCTAAAAAGGTCAGTGGAGCTAGCTGACGGACTGCAGAGAGAGAGACAGAAGTCCTAAAGAGGTCAATGGAGCTAGCTGACTGCAGAGAGAGAGACAGAAGCCCTAAAGAGCTCAGTGGAGCTAGCTGACGGACTGCAGAGAGAGAGACAGAAGTCCTAGAGAGGTCAGTGGAGCTAGCTGACTGCAGAGAGAGAGACAGAAGCCCTAAAGAGCTCAGTGGAGCTAGCTGACGGACTGCAGAGAGAGAGACAGAAGTCCTAAGAGGTCAATGGAGCAAGCTGACTGCAGAGAGAGAGAGAAGTCCTAGAGAGGTCAGTGGAGCTAGCTGACTGCAGAGAGAGAGAGAAGTCCTAGAGAGGTCAGTGGAGCTAGCTGACTGCAGAGAGAGAGACAGAAGTCCTAAAGAGGTCAATGGAGCTAGCTGACTGCAGAGGTTCCTCTCTCTCTCTACTTCTCTCTGTCTCTCTCTCCTGCAGCAGTGTTGTGTGTTTTTTTCTTGGGTACAGGGAAGGGTAATGCGTTTTTCTACTTGTGTACATTCCTGGTTTACATTCTCGTTGCAGGTTTTATGACTTCTTCTATCCTAGCCACATGTTTTAGGAAAGTATCCTGAACACCCTCCCCCTCCAGAAAAAAACAGGCTATAGAGTTTTGCATATTCTACACATCTAAACAGAAGCAATAGTGGTTTGGTAATTTGTTATAGGCTGTTTTTAAGGACACGTAAATGTGTCTCATTTGCCCAATATCCCCATTGTATTGATGGCGCTGGCTGTGGTCTCCTCCTCTAATCACTGGTCGGATCTGAATACTTACGGATGTCCGGTAAATTTCTCAAATTTCCAGTAAATTAACATCTTCACGGTCACATTGTCTGGAGACAAAAATGGCATATAAATGGCCAGTGTCACTTTGATTATGCTGCACATCATGGTTCCCCAGCAGCCCCAACCATCTAGTCTAGTGTCTGATTATCATCATGGTTCCCCAGCAGCCCCAACCATCTAGTCTAGTGTCTGATTATCATCATGGTTCACCAGCAGCCCCAACCATCTAGTCTAGTGTCTGATTATGCTGCACATCATGGTTCACCAGCAGCCACAACCATCTAGTCTAGTGTCTGATTATGCTGCACATCATGGTTCCCCAGCAGCCCCAACCATCTAGTCTAGTGTCTGATTATGCTGCACATCATGGTTCACCAGCAGCCCCAACCATCTAGTCTAGTGTCTGATTATCATCATGGTTCACCAGCAGCCCCAACCATCTAGTCTAGTGTCTGATTATGCTGCACATCATGGTTCCCCAGCAGCCCCAACCATCTAGTCTAGTGTCTGATTATGCTGCACATCATGGTTCACCAGCAGCCCCAAACATCTAGTCTAGTGTCTGATTATCATCATGGTTCACCAGCAGCCCCAACCATCTAGTCTAGTGTCTGATTATGCTGCACATCATGGTTCCCCAGCAGCCCCAACCATCTAGTCTAGTGTCTGATTATGCTGCACATCATGGTTCACCAGCAGCCCCAAACATCTAGTCTAGTGTCTGATTATGCTGCACATCATGGTTCCCCAGCAGCCCCAACCATCTAGTCTAGTGTCTGATTATGCTGCACATCATGGTTCACCAGCAGCCCCAACCATCTAGTCTAGTGTCTGATTATGCTGCACATCATGGTTCCCCAGCAGCCCCAACCATCTAGTCTAGTGTCTGATTATGCTGCACATCATGGTTCCCCAGCAGCCCCAACCATCTAGTCTAGTGTCTGATTATGCTGCACATCATGGTTCACCAGCAGCCCCAACCATCTAGTCTAGTGTCTGATTATGCTGCACATCATGGTTCACCAGCAGCCCCAACCATCTAGTCTAGTGTCTGATTATGCTGCACATCATGGTTCACCAGCAGCCCCAACCATCTAGTCTAGTGTCTGATTATGCTGCACATCATGGTTCACCAGCAGCCCCAACCATCTAGTCTAGTGTCTGATTATGCTGCACATCATGGTTCACCAGCAGCCCCAACCATCTAGTCTAGTGTCTGATTATGCTGCACATCATGGTTCCCCAGCAGCCCCAACCATCTAGTCTAGTGTCTGATTATGCTGCACATCATGGTTCACCAGCAGCCCCAACCATCTAGTCTAGTGTCTGATTATGCTGCACATCATGGTTCACCAGCAGCCCCAACCATCTAGTCTAGTGTCTGATTATGCTGCACATCATGGTTCCCCAGCAGCCCCAACCATCTAGTCTAGTGTCTGATTATGCTGCACATCATGGTTCCCCAGCAGCCCCAACCATCTAGTCTAGTGTCTGATTATGCTGCACATCATGGTTCACCAGCAGCCCCAACCATCTAGTCTAGTGTCTGATTATGCTGCACATCATGGTTCACCAGCAGCCCCAACCATCTAGTCTAGTGTCTGATTATGCTGCACATCATGGTTCACCAGCAGCCCCAACCATCTAGTCTAGTGTCTGATTATGCTGCACATCATGGTTCACCAGCAGCCCCAACCATCTAGTCTAGTGTCTGATTATGCTGCACATCATGGTTCACCAGCAGCCCCAACCATCTAGTCTAGTGTCTGATTATGCTGCACATCATGGTTCACCAGCAGCCCCAACCATCTAGTCTAGTGTCTGATTATGCTGCACATCATGGTTCCCCAGCAGCCACAAACATCTAAAGATTAAGCTACAAGCCAAACAAGCTTGTAAGAATTGTAAGGATCGGACCATTTTCCCCCAATTTTCGCCTAAAATGACATACCCAAATCTAACTGCCTGTAGCTCAGGACCTGAAGCAAGGATATGTATTTTCTTGGTACCATTTGAATGGAAACACTGTGAATGGAATGTAGGAGAGTATAACACATTAGATCTGGTAAAAGATAATACAAAGAGAAAAATACGTTTTTTTGTATTATTTTGTACCATCATCTTTGAAATGCAAGAGAAAGGACATCATGTATTACTCCAGCCCAGGTGCAATTAAGATTTTGGCCACTAGATGGCAGCAATGTATGTGCACAGTTTTAGACTGATCCAATGAACCATTGCGTTTCTGTTCAAAATCAATAACATGGTAGAAAAAAAGAGAATCTATATACGATGTGTGCAAAAGGCATGAGGAGGTAGGCAATAAATCAAATAATTACAATTTAGCAGATTAACAGAGTGATAAATCATCAGATGATCATGTGCAAGTAGAGATACTGGTGTGCAAAAGAGCAGAAAAGTAAATAAATAAAAGCAGTATGGGGGGTGAGGTAGGTGTCCCCCTTGCGGGACGGTTGAGCTAACGTAGGCTAATGGGATGACTTTAGCTTCCCTCCAGGCCTGAGGGCACACACTTTCTAGTAGGCTTAGACGGAAGAGATGGCAAATAGGAGTGGCATTATCATCCGCTATCATCCTCCGCTATCATCCTCCGCTATCATCCTCCGCTATCATCCTCCGCTATCATCCTCCGCTATCATCCTCCGCTATCATCCTCCGCTATCATCCTCCGCTATCATCCTCCGCTATCATCCTCCACTATCATCCTCAGTAACTTTCCATCCAAGTTGTCAGACCTCGATGTCCTGTCATTGTTGATAATACTTTTTTGACAATACTTTTTTCACCTCTTCCACTTTCACTTCAAAATTACAAAGTTTGTCTTCCATAATTTGATCAGATGTACTTGGATGTGTAGTGTCAGTGTTTGTTGCTGGCCTGTAATGCCAAAGTTGCTAATCTTGCCAATGAAAAAAGTCATTAAAGTTATTGGCAATATCAATGGGTTTTGTGATGAATGAGCCTTCTGATTCAATGAATGATGTATCTGAGTTTACTTTTTTTCCCTATCCTTTGTTTCTTGTTTTCCTTTTGTTGAGGGTTGGCCCCTGGATACGTGAAGAACTACTTCCTGTCTGACGTGGCCCGTTGTATTGTTGCTGAGATGATAATCAAATAGGCTGCTTCCTCTCTCTCCCCATCTCTCTCCTCGTCTTTCTTTCTCTCCCCATGTCTCTCTCGCTACCCGTCTCTCTCTCGTTACCCGTCTCTCTCTCCCCGTCTCTCTCTCCCCGTCTCTCTCTCGCTACCCGTCTCTCTCTCGTTACCCGTCTCTCTCCCCGTCTCTCTCGCTACCCGTCTCTCTCTCGTTACCCGTCTCTCTCTCCCCGTCTCTCTCTCGCTACCCGTCTCTCTCTCCCCGTCTCTCTCTCCCCGTCTCTCTCTCGTTACCTGTCTCTCTCTCCCCGTCTCTCTCTCGTTACCCGTCTCTCTCTCCCCGTCTCTCTCTCCCCATCTCTCTCTCCCCGTCTCTCTCTCGCTACCGTCTCTCTCTCTCCCCGTCTCTCTCTCTCCCCGTCTCTCTCTCTCCCCGTCTCTCTCTCTCCCCGTCTCTCTCTCTCCCCATCTCTCTCTCTCCCCATCTCTCTCTCCCCATCTCTCTCTCCCCATCTCTCTCTCTGTTTCTCTCTGCTCTGTTGGGTGTGACTGGGTTCAAATACTATTTGAAATCAAACTGAGTTTGATTGAGCTTGCCACGGTGTATTGGAACTAATAGAAAAGTCCCAAAAGTGCAAACCCAATGGGCACTGGTCAAAAGTAGTGCACTATGTAGAGAATAGGGTGCCATTTGAGTTCCAGACCAAGGGAACGCTTTAACACTACAGTGAGAAACACCAGGACAGGAAGTGGCCATGTTAGTCAGCCAACCAGCGGTTAGGATGTAATAGCCAGCCAATCACTACAGTTACGATGATAGAGCCAGCCAATCACAACAGTTAGGATGTTAGAGCCACCCAGAGAGGAAATAAATTAACAAAAGGAAGTTCAAGTACTGTTTTAAACAATCTAGCCAGCCTCCCAGCATGCAGTGTGAAGTGGGATACGAGTGTTTTTTAGCAGCTCTGCTGAAATGGTGACCAGTGTGTGTGGAGGGGCGTGGGCTACAGCTGACGACTGCACCAAAAAGGAAAGTATGTCACTGGCTGCACAAGCCTAACTAGGGCATCAGTACTCTGGTCCTACCTCCTACGTGATGTCATACATCCTAGGTACGTCTGGAGGGAACCAGCAGGGAACCATTGTGATTAGACTGATCATGGAGGAGACCTGTCCAGCCCTGGCAGTGTGTTTAGACTGGAGGAGACCTGTCCAGCCCTGGCAGTGTGTTAGACTGGAGGAGACCTGGCCAGCCCTGGCACTGTGTTAGACTGGAGGAGACCTGTCCAGCCCTGGCAGTGTGTTTAGACTGGAGGAGACCTGTCCAGCCCTGGCAGTGTGTTAGACTGGAGGAGACCTGTCCAGCCCTGGCACTGTGTTAGACTGGAGGAGACCTGTCCAGCCCTGGCACTGTGTTAGACTGGAGGAGACCTGTCCAGCCCTGGCACTGTGTTAGACTGGAGGAGACCTGTCCAGCCCTGGCACTGTGTTAGACTGGAGGAGACCTGTCCAGCCCTGGCACTGTGTTAGACTGGAGGAGACCTGTCCAGCCCTGGTACTGTGTTAGACTGGAGGAGACCTGGCCAGCCCTGGCACTGTGATTAGACTGGAGGAGACCTGTCCGGCCCTGGCACTGTGTTAGACTGGAGGAGACCTGTCCAGCCCTGGCACTGTGTTAGACTGGAGGAGACCTGTCCAGCCCTGGCACTGTGTTAGACTGGAGGAGACCTGTCCAGCCCTGGCACTGTGTTAGACTGGAGGAGACCTGGCCAGCCCTGGCACTGTGTTAGACTGGAGGAGACCTGTCCAGCCCTGGCACTGTGTTAGACTGGAGGAGACCTGTCCAGCCCTGGCACTGTGTTAGACTGGAGGAGACCTGTCCAGCCCTGGCACTGTGTTAGACTGGAGGAGACCTGTCCAGCCCTGGTACTGTGTTAGACTGGAGGAGACCTGTCCATTCCTGGCAGTGTGTTAGACTGGAGGAGACCTGTCCAGCCCTGGCACTGTGTTAGACTGGAGGAGACCTGGCCAGCCCTGGCACTGTGATTAGACTGGAGGAGAGCTGTCCAGCCCTGGCACTGTGATTAGACTGGAGGAGACCTGGCCAGCCCTGGCACTGTGATTAGACTGGAGGAGACCTGTCCAGCCCTGGCAGTGTGTTAGACTGGAGGAGACCTGTCCGGCCCTGGCACTGTGTTAGACTGGAGGAGACCTGTCCAGCCCTGGCACTGTGTTAGACTGGAGGAGACCTGTCCAGCCCTGGCACTGTGTTAGACTGGAGGAGACCTGTCCAGCCCTGGCACTGTGTTAGACTGGAGGAGACCTGTCCAGCCCTGGCACTGTGTTAGACTGGAGGAGACCTGTCCAGCCCTGGCACTGTGTTAGACTGGAGGAAACCTGGCCAGCCCTGGCAGTGTGTTTAGACTGGAGGAGACCTGTCCAGCCCTGGCAGTGTGTTTAGACTGGAGGAGACCTGGCCAGCCCTGGCACTGTGATTAGACTGGAGGAGACCTGTCCATCCCTGGCACTGTGATTAGACTGGAGGAGACCTGTCCAGCCCTGGCACTGTGTTAGACTGGAGGAGACCTGTCCAGCCCTGGCACTGTGTTAGACTGGAGGAGACCTGTCCAGCCCTGGCACTGTGTTAGACTGGAGGAGACCTGTCCAGCCCTGGCACTGTGTTAGACTGGAGGAGACCTGTCCAGCCCTGGCACTGTGTTAGACTGGAGGAGACCTGTCCAGCCCTGGCACTGTGTTAGACTGGAGGAGACCTGTCCAGCCCTGGCACTGTGTTAGACTGGAGGAGACCTGTCCAGCCCTGGTACTGTGTTAGACTGGAGGAGACCTGTCCATTCCTGGCAGTGTGTTAGACTGGAGGAGACCTGTCCAGCCCTGGCACTGTGTTAGACTGGAGGAGACCTGGCCATCCCTGGCACTGTGATTAGACTGGAGGAGACCTGTCCAGCACTGGCACTGTGATTAGACTGGAGGAGACCTGGCCAGCCCTGGCACTGTGATTAGACTGGAGGAGACCTGTCCAGCCCTGGCAGTGTGTTAGACTGGAGGAGACCTGTCCGGCCCTGGCACTGTGTTAGACTGGAGGAGACCTGTCCAGCCCTGGCACTGTGTTAGACTGGAGGAGACCTGTCCAGCCCTGGCACTGTGTTAGACTGGAGGAGACCTGTCCAGCCCTGGCACTGTGTTAGACTGGAGGAGACCTGTCCAGCCCTGGCACTGTGTTAGACTGGAGGAGACCTGTCCAGCCCTGGCACTGTGTTAGACTGGAGGAAACCTGGCCAGCCCTGGCAGTGTGTTTAGACTGGAGGAGACCTGTCCAGCCCTGGCAGTGTGTTTAGACTGGAGGAGACCTGGCCAGCCCTGGCACTGTGATTAGACTGGAGGAGACCTGTCCAGCCCTGGCACTGTGATTAGACTGGAGGAGACCTGTCCAGCCCTGGCACTGTGTTAGACTGGAGGAGACCTGTCCAGCCCTGGCACTGTGTTAGACTGGAGGAGACCTGTCCGGCCCTGGCACTGTGTTAGACTGGAGGAGACCTGTCCAGCCCTGGCAGTGTGTTTAGACTGGAGGAGACCTGTCCAGCCCTGGCAGTGTGTTTAGACTGGAGGAGACCTGTCCAGCCCTGGCACTGTGTTAGACTGGAGGAGACCTGTCCAGCCCTGGCACTGTGTTAGACTGGAGGAGACCTGTCCAGCCCTGGCACTGTGTTAGACTGGAGGAGACCTGTCCAGCCCTGGCAGTGTGTTTAGACGGGAGGAGACCTGTCCAGCCCTGGCACTGTGTTAGACTGGAGGAGACCTGTCCAGCCCTGGCACTGTGATTAGACTGGAGGAGACCTGTCCAGCCCTGGCACTGTGATTAGACTGGAGGAGACCTGTCCAGCCCTGGCACTGTGTTAGACTGGAGGAGACCTGTCCAGCCCTGGCACTGTGTTAGACTGGAGGAGACCTGTCCGGCCCTGGCACTGTGTTAGACTGGAGGAGACCTGTCCAGCCCTGGCAGTGTGTTTAGACTGGAGGAGACCTGTCCAGCCCTGGCAGTGTGTTTAGACTGGAGGAGACCTGTCCAGCCCTGGCACTGTGTTAGACTGGAGGAGACCTGTCCAGCCCTGGCACTGTGTTAGACTGGAGGAGACCTGTCCAGCCCTGGCACTGTGTTAGACTGGAGGAGACCTGTCCAGCCCTGGCAGTGTGTTTAGACGGGAGGAGACCTGTCCAGCCCTGGCACTGTGTTAGACTGGAGGAGACCTGTCCAGCCCTGGCACTGTGTTAGACTGGAGGAGACCTGTCCAGCCCTGGCAGTGTGTTTAGACTGTAGGAGACCTGTCCAGCCCTGGCACTGTGTTAGACTGGAGGAGACCTGTCCAGCCCTGGCACTGTGTTAGACTGGAGGAGACCTGTCCAGCCCTGGCACTGTGTTAGACTGGAGGAGACCTGTCCAGCCCTGGCACTGTGTTAGACTGGAGGAGACCTGTCCAGCCCTGGCACTGTGTTAGACTGGAGGAGACCTGTCCAGCCCTGGCACTGTGTTAGACTGGAGGAGACCTGTCCAGCCCTGGCACTGTGTTAGACTGGAGGAGACCTGTCCAGCCCTGGCACTGTGTTAGACTGGAGGAGACCTGTCCAGCCCTGGCAGTGTGTTTAGACTGGAGGAGACCTGTCCAGCCCTGGCACTGTGTTAGACTGGAGGAGACCTGTCCAGCCCTGGCAGTGTGTTTAGACTGGAGAAGACCTGTCCAGCCCTGGCACTGTGTTTAGACTGTAGGAGACCTGTCCAGCCCTGGCAGTGTGTTTAGACTGGAGGAGACCTGTCCAGCCCTGGCACTGTGTTTAGACTGGAGGAGACCTGTCCAGCCCTGGCACTGTGTTAGACTGGAGGAGACCTGTCCAGCCCTGGCACTGTGTTAGACTGGAGGAGACCTGTCCAGCCCTGGCAGTGTGTTTAGACTGAAGGAGACCTGTCCAGCCCTGGCAGTGTGTTTAGACTGGAGGAGACCTGTCCAGCCCTGGCAGTGTGTTTAGACTGGAGGAGACCTGTCCAGCCCTGGCAGTGTGTTTAGACTGGAGGAGACCTGTCCATTCCTGGTACTGTGTTAGACTGGAGGAGACCTGTCCAGCCCTGGCAGTGTGTTTAGACTGGAGGAGACCTGTCCAGCCCTGGCACTGTGTTAGACTGGAGGAGACCTGTCCAGCCCTGGCAGTGTGTTTAGACTGGAGGAGACCTGTCCAGCCCTGGTTATGTGTTAGACTGGAGGAGACCTGTCCAGCCCTGGCAGTGTTTTTAGACTGGAGGAGACCTGTCCAGCCCTGGCAGTGTGTTAGACTGGAGGAGACCTGTCCAGCCCTGGCACTGTGATTAGACTGGAGGAGACCTGTCCAGCCCTGGCATTGTGTTTAGACTGGAGGAGACCTGTCCAGCCCTGGCACTGTGTTAGACTGGAGGAGACCTGTCCAGCCCTGGCACTGTGTTAGACTGGAGGAGACCTGTCCAGCCCTGGCACTGTGTTAGACTGGAGGAGACCTGTCCAGCCCTGGCAGTGTGTTTAGACTGGAGGAGACCTGTCCAGCCCTGGCAGTGTGTTTAGACTGGAGGAGACCTGTCCAGCCCTGGCACTGTGTTAGACTGGAGGAGACCTGTCCAGCCCTGGCAGTGTGTTTAGACTGGAGGAGACCTGTCCATTCCTGGTACTGTGTTAGACTGGAGGAGACCTGTCCAGCCCTGGCAGTGTGTTTAGACTGGAGGAGACCTGTCCAGCCCTGGCACTGTGTTAGACTGGAGGAGACCTGTCCAGCCCTGGCAGTGTGTTTAGACTGGAGGAGACCTGTCCAGCCCTGGTACTGTGTTAGACTGGAGGAGACCTGTCCAGCCCTGGCAGTGTGTTTAGACTGGAGGAGACCTGTCCAGCCCTGGCAGTGTGTTTAGACTGGAGGAGACCTGTCCAGCCCTGGCACTGTGTTAGACTGGAGGAGACCACTGAGTCTATAGGAACATTAGCCTGCTGGCCTTACTGAGTCTATAGGAACATTAGCCTGCTGGCCTTACTGGGTGGATAGGAACATTAGCCTGCTGGTCTTACTGAGTGGATAGGAACATTAGCCTGCTGGTCTTACTGAGTGGATAGGAACATTAGCCTGCTGGCCTTACTGAGTCTATAGGAACATTAGCCTGCTGGCCTTACTGAGTGCATAGGAACATTAGCCTGCTGTCCTTACTGGGTCTATAGGAACATTAGCCTGCTGGTCTTACTGAGTCTATAGGAACATTAGCCCGCTGGCCTTACTGAGTTTATAGGACCATTAGCCTGCTGGCCTTACTGGGTGGCTAGGAACATTAGCCTGCTGGTCTTACTGAGTCTATAGGAACATTAGCCTGCTGGTCTTACTGAGTCTATAGGAACATTAGCCTGCTGGTCTTACTGAGTCTATAGGAACATTAGCCTGCTGGTCTTACTGGGTGGATAGGAACATTAGCCTGCTGGTGTTACTGGGTCTATAGGTACATTAGCCTGCTGGCCTTACTGAGTGCATAGGAACATTAGCCTGCTGGTCTTACTGAGTGGATAGGAACATTAGCCTGCTGGTCTTACTGAGTCTATAGGAACATTAGCCTGCTGGCCTTACTGAGTGGATAGGAACATTAGCCTGCTGGTCTTACTGAGTGGATAGGAACATTAGCCTGCTGGTCTTACTGAGTCTATAGGAACATTAGCCTGCTGGTCTTACTGAGTGGATAGGAACATTAGCCTGCTGGCCTTACTGAGTGGATAGGAACATTAGCCTGCTGGTCTTACTGGGTCTATAGGAACATTAGCCTGCTGGTCTTACTGAGTCTATAGGAACATTAGCCTGCTGGTCTTACTGAGTCTATAGGAACATTAGCCTGCTGGTCTTACTGAGTCTATAGGAACATTAGCCTGCTGGCCTTACTGAGTCTATAGGAACATTAGCCTGCTGGCCTTACTGAGTGGATAGGAACATTAGCCTGCTGGTCTTACTGGGTGGATAGGAACATTAGCCTGCTGGTCTTACTGAGTCTATAGGAACATTAGCCTGCTGGTCTTACTGAGTCGATAGGAACATTAGCCTGCTGGCCTTACTGAGTCTATAGGAACATTAGCCTGCTGGTCTTACTGAGTCTATAGGAACATTAGCCTGCTGGCCTTACTGAGTGGATAGGAACATTAGCCTGCTGGTCTTACTGGGTGGATAGGAACATTAGCCTGCTGGTCTTACTGAGTCTATAGGAACATTAGCCTGCTGGTCTTACTGAGTCGATAGGAACATTAGCCTGCTGGTCTTACTGGGTCTATAGGAACATTAGCCTGCTGGCCTTACTGAGTGCATAGGAACATTAGCCTGCTGTCCTTACTGGGTCTATAGGAACATTAGCCTGCTGGCCTTACTGAGTCTATAGGAACATTAGCCTGCTGGTCTTATTGAGTCTATAGGAACATTAGCCTGCTGGCCTTACTGGGTGGATAGGAAAATTAGCCTGCTGGTCTTACTGAGTCTATAGGAACATTAGCCTGCTGGTCTTACTGAGTCTATAGGAACATTAGCCTGCTGGTCTTACTGGGTGGATAGGAACATTAGCCTGCTGGTCTTACTGGGTCTATAGGAACATTAGCCTGCTGGTCTTACTGAGTGGATAGGAACATTAGCCTGCTGGCCTTACTGAGTCTATAGGAACATTAGCCTGCTGGCCTTACTGGGTGGATAGGAACATTAGCCTGCTGGTCTTACTGGGTGGATAGGAACATTAGCCTGCTGGCCTTATTGAGTCTATAGGAACATTAGCCTGCTGGTCTTACTGAGTCTATAGGAACATTAGCCTGCTGGTCTTACTGGGTGGATAGGAACATTAGCCTGCTGGTCTTACTGGGTCTATAGGAACATTAGCCTGCTGGTCTTACTGAGTGGATAGGAACATTAGCCTGCTGGCCTTACTGAGTCTATAGGAACATTAGCCTGCTGGCCTTACTGGGTGGATAGGAACATTAGCCTGCTGGTCTTACTGAGTCTATAGGAACATTAGCCTGCTGGCCTTACTGAGTCTATAGGAACATTAGCCTGCTGGCCTTACTGGGTGGATAGGAACATTAGCCTGCTGGTCTTACTGAGTCTATAGGAACATTAGCCTGCTGGTCTTACTGAGTCTATAGGAACATTAGCCTGCTGGTCTTTCTGAGTCTATATGAACATTAGCCTGCTGGTCTTACTGAGTCTATAGGACCATTAGCCTGCTGGTCTTACTGGGTGGATAGGAACATTAGCCTGCTGGTCTTACTGAGTCTATAGGAACATTAGCCTGCTGGTCTTACTGAGTCTATAGGAACATTAGCCTGCTGGTCTTACTGAGTCTATAGGAACATTAGCCTGCTGGCCTTACTGGGTGGATAGGAACATTAGCCTGCTGGCCTTACTGAGTCTATAGGAACATTAGCCTGCTGGTCTTACTGAGTCTATAGGAACATTAGCCTGCTGGCCTTACTGGGTCAATAGGAACATTAGCCTGCTGGTCTTACTGAGTCTATAGGAACATTAGCCTGCTGGCCTTACTGGGTCAATAGGAACATTAGCCTGCTGGCCTTACTGAGTCTATAGGAACATTAGCCTGCTGGTCTTACTGAGTCTATAGGAACATTAGCCCGCTGGCCTTACTGAGTTTATAGGACCATTAGCCTGCTGGCCTTACTGGGTGGATAGGAACATTAGCCTGCTGGTCTTACTGAGTCTATAGGAACATTAGCCTGCTGGCCTTACTGGGTGGATAGGAACATTAGCCTGCTGGTCTTACTGAGTCTATATGAACATTAGCCTGCTGGTCTTACTGAGTCTATAGGACCATTAGCCTGCTGGACTTACTGAGTCTATAGGAACATTAGCCTGCTGGCCTTACTGGGTCTATAGGAACATTAGCCTGCTGGTCTTACTGAGTCTATAGGAACATTAGCCTGCTGGCCTTACTGAGTCTATAGGAACATTAGCCTGCTGGTCTTACTGAGTGGATAGGAACATTAGCCTGCTGGCCTTACTGAGTCTATAGGAACATTAGCCTGCTGGCCTTACTGAGTCTATAGGAACATTAGCCTGCTGGCCTTACTGAGTCTATAGGAACATTAGCCTGAGCTATTTAAGAGGGATACCACACCTGGCACAAATGATTGTCTAGTTCTGTTTTTCCTGCTGAGGGGTGCCCTATACCTGCGCCCAGAGGGGAGTAGTTCAACGTCCGGGTACAGGTGGTGGCTTGGGTCTAAAATGATTTGAGCCTTACGGAGGGCCCTGATCTTAAAGATCTCATCCAGGCATGTCTGTTTGACTCCTAGTACCTTGCTTGCTGTGGTGATAATCCTTCTCAGCGTATTTCTCTGGCTGACAGTGGCATTGCCAAACCAACAAACAATACAAGAAGTTAAAATACTCTGAATAAAAGATTTGTAAAACAGAGTCAGTATAGTACAGTCTACTTTAAAAGAGCCCAGCTTTTTGAGAAAGTACAGTCTCTGTTGGCTCTTTTTGTAGATCAGGTCTGTACATTTACTCCACTGAAGTTTATTGTCCAAGAGGACACCCAGGTATTTGTGTTCCTCTACAATCTCTACGTTCTGACCTCTGATAGATGTTGCAGAGGTGGGTGTTGTACACTTCCTGAAGTCTATGCACATCTCTTTGGTCTTGTTGGTATTGAGGACCAAGTGTGATTCGTCACACCACTCTACAAAGTCATCTAGGACCGGGCCATGATGTTCCTCGTCATCATGCAACAGGCTGATCAAGGCGGTGTCATCAGCGAACTTAACAAGGTGTCTGTCAGGATGGGAACTAGTACAACTATTAGTGTACAAGATGTACAGGAGTGGAGACAAAACACATCTCTGAGGAGAGTCTGTGTTGGTGTTGGAGTGGAGACAAAACACATCCCTGAGGAGAGTCTGTGTTGGTGGTGGAGTGGGGACAAAACACATCCCTGAGGAGAGCCTGTGTTGGTGGTGGAGTGGAGACAAAACACATCCCTGAGGAGAGCCTGTGTTGGTGGTGGAGTGGAGACAAAACACATCCCTGAGGAGAGTCTGTGTTGGAGTGGGGACAAAACACATCCCTGAGGAGAGTCTGTGTTAGTGGTGGAGTGGAGACAAAACACATCCCTGAGGAGAGTCTGTGTTGGAGTGGGGACAAAACACATCCCTGAGGAGAGCCTGTGGTGGTGGTGGAGTGGAGACAAAACACATCCCTGAGGAGAGCCTGTGTTGGTGGTGGAGTGGAGACAAAACACATCCCTGAGGAGAGCCTGTTTTGGTGGTGGAGAATGGACAAAACACATCCCTGAGGAGAGTCTGTGTTGGTGGTGGAGTGGAGACAAAACACATCCCTGAGGAGAGCCTGTGTTGGTGGTGGAGTGGGGACAAAACACATCCCTGAGGAGAGTCTGTGTTGGTGGTGGAGTGGGGACAAAACACATCCCTGAGGAGAGTCTGTGTTGGTGGTGGAGTGGGGACAAAACACATCCCTGAGGAGAGTCTGTGTTGGTGTTGGAGTGGGGACAAAACACATCCCTGAGGAGTGTCTGTGTTGGTGGTGGAGTGGGGACAAAACACATCCCTGAGGAGAGCCTGTGTTGGGGATGGAGTGGGGACAAAACACATCCCTGAGGAGAACCTGTGTTGGAGTGGGGACAAAACACATCCCTGAGGAGAGTCTGTGTTGGTGATGGAGTGGAGACAAAACACATCCCTGAGGAGAGTCTGTGTTGGTGTTGGAGTGGGGACAAAACACATCCCTGAGGAGAGTCTGTGTTGGTGTTGGAGTGGGGACAAAACACATCCCTGAGGAGAGTCTGTGTTGGTGGTGGAGTTGGGACAAAACACATCCCTGAGGAGAGTCTGTGTTGGTGTTGGAGTGGGGACAAAACACATCCCTGAGGAGAGTCTGTGTTGGTGTTGGAGTGGGGACAAAACACATCCCTGAGGAGAGCCTGTGTTGGTGGTGGAGTGGAGACAAAACACATCCCTGAGGAGAGCCTGTGTTGGTGGTGGAGTGGGGACAAAACACATCCCTGAGGAGAGTCTGTGTTGATGTTGGAGTGGGGACAAAACACATCCCTGAGGAGAGTCTGTGTTGGTGTTGGAGTGGGGACAAAACACATCCCTGAGGAGAGCATGTGTTGGTGGTGGAGTGGGGACAAAACACATCCCTGAGGAGAGTCTGTGTTGGTGGTGGAGTGGGGACAAAACACATCCCAGAGGAGAGCCTGTGTTGGTGTTGGAGTGGGGACAAAACACATCCCTGAGGAGAGACTGTGTTGGTGGTGGAGTGGGGACAAAACACATCCCTGAGGAGAGTCTGTGTTGGTGTTGGAGTGGAGACAAAACACATCCCTGAGGAGAGCCTGTGTTGGTGATGGAGTGGAGACAAAACACATCCCTGAGGAGAACCTGTGTTGGAGTGGGGACAAAACACATCCCTGAGAGCCTGTGATGGTGGTGGAGTGGAGACAAAACACATCCCTGAGGAGAGTCTGTGTTGGTGGTGGAGTGGGGACAAAACACATCCCTGAGGAGAGTCTGTGTTGGTGTTGGAGTGGGGACAAAACACATCCCTGAGGAGAGTCTGTGTTGGTGATGGAGTGGAGACAAAACACATCCCTGAGGAGAGTCTGTGTTGGTGTTGGAGTGGGGACAAAACACATCCCTGAGGAGAGTCTGTGTTGGTGTTGGAGTGGGGACAAAACACATCCCTGAGGAGAGTCTGTGTTGGTGGTGGAGTGGGGACAAAACACATCCCTGAGGAGAGTCTGTGTTGGTGTTGGAGTGGGGACAAAACACATCCCTGAGGAGAGCCTGTGTTGGTGGTGGAGTGGGGACAAAACACATCCCTGAGGAGAGTCTGTGTTGGTGTTGGAGTGGGGACAAAACACATCCCTGAGGAGAGTCTGTGTTGGTGTTGGAGTGGGGACAAAACACATCCCTGAGGAGAGCCTGTGTTGGTGGTGGAGTGGGGACAAAACACATCCCTGAGGAGAGTCTGTGTTGGTGGTGGAGTGGGGACAAAACACATCCCTGAGGAGAGCCTGTGTTGGTGTTGGAGTGGGGACAAAACACATCCCTGAGGAGAGACTGTGTTGGTGGTGGAGTGGGGACAAAACACATCCCTGAGGAGAGTCTGTGTTGGTGTTGGAGTGGAGACAAAACACATCCCTGAGGAGAGCCTGTGTTGGTGATGGAGTGGGGACAAAACACATCTCTGAGGAGAGCCTGTGGTGGTGGTGGAGTGGGGACAAAACACATCCCTGAGGAGAGTCTGTGTTGGTGATGGAGTGGGGACAAAACACATCCCTGAGGAGAGCCTGTGTTGGTGGTGGAGTGGAGACAAAACACATCCCTGAGGAGAGTCTGTGTTGTTGGTGGAGTGGGGACAAAACACATCCCTGAGGAGAGTCTGTGTTGGTGGTGGAGTGGGGACAAAACACATCTCTGAGGAGAGCCTGTGGTGGTGGTGGAGTGGGGACAAAACACATCCCTGAGGAGAGTCTGTGTTGGTGATGGAGTGGGGACAAAACACATCCCTGAGGAGAGCCTGTGTTGGTGGTGGAGTGGAGACAAAACATATCCCTGAGGAGAGTCTGTGTTGGTGGTGGAGTGGAGACAAAACACATCCCTGAGGAGAGCCTGTGTTGGTGATGGAGTGGGGACAAAACACATCCCTGAGGAGAGTCTGTGTTGGAGTGGAGACAAAACACATCCCTGAGGAGAGCCTGTGTTGGTGATGGAGTGGGGACAAAACACATCCCTGAGGAGAGTCTGTGTTGGTGGTGGAGTGGGGACAAAACACATCCCTTAGGAGAGTCTGTGTTGGTGGTGGAGTGGGGACAAAACACATCCCTGAGGAGAGACTGTGTTGGTGATGGAGTGGGGACAAAACACATCCCTGAGGAGAGCCTGTGTTGGTGGTGGAGTGGAGACAAAACACATCCCTGAGGAGAGTCTGTGTTGGTGGTGGAGTGGGGACAAAACACATCCCTGAGGAGAGCCTGTGTTGGTGGTGGAGTGGGGACAAAACACATCCCTGAGGAGAGCCTGTGTTGGTGGTGGAGTGGAGACAAAACACATCCCTGAGGAGAGCCTTTGTTGGTGGTGGAGTGGGGACAAAACACATCCCTGAGGAGA
Organism: Salvelinus alpinus; assembly: GCF_045679555.1. Lineage (NCBI taxonomy): Eukaryota > Metazoa > Chordata > Actinopteri > Salmoniformes > Salmonidae > Salvelinus > Salvelinus alpinus. Next base: position 50,420,918 of record NC_092103.1, on the reverse strand, counting down.
GCCTGTGTTGGTGTTGGAGTGGGGACAAAACACATCCCTGAGGAGAACCTGTGTTGGAGTGGGGACAAAACACATCCCTGAGGAGAGCCTGTGGTGGTGGTGGAGTGGGGACAAAACACATCCCTGAGGAGAGCCTGTGTTGGTGGTGGAGTGGAGACAAAACACATCCCTGAGGAGAGTCTGTGTTGGTGGTGGAGTGGAGACAAAACACATCCCTGAGGAGAACCTGTGTTGGTGTTGGAGTGGGGACAAAACACATCCCTGAGGAGAGCCTGTGTTGGTGGTGGAGTGGGGACAAAACACATCCCTGAGGAGAGCCTGTGTTGGTGTTGGAGTGGGGACAAAACACATCTCTGAGGAGAGCCTGTGGTGGTCGTGGAGTGGGGACAAAACACATCCCTGAGGAGAACCTGTGTTGGAGTGGGGACAAAACACATCCCTGAGGAGAGCCTGTGTTGGTGTTGGAGTGGGGACAAAACACATCCCTGAGGAGAACCTGTGTTGGAGTGGGGACAAAACACATCCCTGAGGAGAGCCTGTGGTGGTGGTGGAGTGGGGACAAAACACATCCCTGAGGAGAGCCTGTGTTGGTGGTGGAGTGGAGACAAAACACATCCCTGAGGAGAGTCTGTGTTGGTGGTGGAGTGGAAACAAAACACATCCCTGAGGAGAGCCTGTGTTGGTGTTGGAGTGGGGACAAAACACATCCCTGAGGAGAGCCTGTGTTGGTGGTGGAGTGGGGACAAAACACATCCCTGAGGAGAGCCTGTGTTGGAGTGGGGACAAAACACATATCTGAGGAGAGCCTGTGGTGGAGTGGGGACAAAACACATCCCTGAGGAGAACCTGTGTTGGAGTGGGGACAAAACACATCCCTGAGGAGAGCCTGTGGTGGTGTTGGAGTGGAGATAAAACACATCCCTGAGGAGAGTCTTTGTTGGTGTTGGAGTGGGGACAAAACACATCCCTGAGGAGAGCCTGTGTTGGTGGTGGAGTGGGGACAAAACACATCCCTGAGGAGAGCCTGTGTTGGTGATGGAGTGGAGACAAAACACATCCCTGAGGAGAGCCTGTGGTGGAGTGGGGACAAAACACATCCCTGAGGAGAGCCTGTGTTGGTGGTGGAGTGGAGACAAAACACATCCCTGAGGAGAGTCTGTGGTGGAGTGGGGACAAAACACATCCCTGAGGAGAGCCTGTGTTGGTGGTGGAGTGGGGACAAAACACATCCCTGAGGAGAGCCTGTGTTGGTGTTGGAGTGGGGACAAAACACATCCCTGAGGAGAGCCTGTGTTGGTGGTGGAGTGGGGACAAAACACATCCCTGAGGAGAGTCTGTGATGGTGGTGGAGTGGGGACAAAACACATCCCTGAGGAGAGCCTGTGTTGGTGGTGGAGTGGAGACAAAACACATCCCTGAGGAGAGTCTGTGTTGGTGATGGAGTGGGGACAAAACACATCCCTGAGGAGAGCCTGTGTTGGTGGTGGAGTGGGGACAAAACACATCCCTGAGGAGAGTCTGTGTTGGTGGTGGAGTGGGGACAAAACACATCCCTGAGGAGAGTCTGTGTTGGTGATGGAGTGGGGACAAAACACATCCCTGAGGAGAGCCTGTGTTGGTGGTGGAGTGGAGACAAAACACATCCCTGAGGAGAGTCTGTGTTGGTGGTGGAGTGGGGACAAAACACATCCCTGAGGAGAGTCTGTGTTGGTGGTGGAGTGGGGAGAAAACACATCTCTGAGGAGAGCCTGTGGTGGTGGTGGAGTGGGGACAAAACACATCCCTGAGGAGAGTCTGTGTTGGTGATGGAGTGGGGACAAAACACATCCCTGAGGAGAGCCTGTGTTGGTGGTGGAGTGGAGACAAAACATATCCCTGAGGAGAGTCTGTGTTGGTGGTGGAGTGGAGACAAAACACATCCCTGAGGAGAGCCTGTGTTGGTGATGGAGTGGGGACAAAACACATCCCTGAGGAGAGTCTGTGTTGGAGTGGAGACAAAACACATCCCTGAGGAGAGCCTGTGTTGGTGATGGAGTGGGGACAAAACACATCCCTGAGGAGAGCCTGTGTTGGTGTTGGAGTGGGGACAAAACACATCTCTGAGGAGAGCCTGTGGTGGTCGTGGAGTGGGGACAAAACACATCCCTGAGGAGAACCTGTGTTGGAGTGGGGACAAAACACATCCCTGAGGAGAGCCTGTGTTGGTGTTGGAGTGGGGACAAAACACATCCCTGAGGAGAACCTGTGTTGGAGTGGGGACAAAACACATCCCTGAGGAGAGCCTGTGGTGGTGGTGGAGTGGGGACAAAACACATCCCTGAGGAGAGCCTGTGTTGGTGGTGGAGTGGAGACAAAACACATCCCTGAGGAGAGTCTGTGTTGGTGGTGGAGTGGAAACAAAACACATCCCTGAGGAGAGCCTGTGTTGGTGTTGGAGTGGGGACAAAACACATCCCTGAGGAGAGCCTGTGTTGGTGGTGGAGTGGGGACAAAACACATCCCTGAGGAGAGCCTGTGTTGGAGTGGGGACAAAACACATATCTGAGGAGAGCCTGTGGTGGAGTGGGGACAAAACACATCCCTGAGGAGAACCTGTGTTGGAGTGGGGACAAAACACATCCCTGAGGAGAGCCTGTGGTGGTGTTGGAGTGGAGATAAAACACATCCCTGAGGAGAGTCTGTGTTGGTGTTGGAGTGGGGACAAAACACATCCCTGAGGAGAGCCTGTGTTGGTGGTGGAGTGGGGACAAAACACATCCCTGAGGAGAGCCTGTGTTGGTGATGGAGTGGAGACAAAACACATCCCTGAGGAGAGCCTGTGGTGGAGTGGGGACAAAACACATCCCTGAGGAGAGCCTGTGTTGGTGGTGGAGTGGAGACAAAACACATCCCTGAGGAGAGTCTGTGGTGGAGTGGGGACAAAACACATCCCTGAGGAGAGCCTGTGTTGGTGGTGGAGTGGGGACAAAACACATCCCTGAGGAGAGCCTGTGTTGGTGTTGGAGTGGGGACAAAACACATCCCTGAGGAGAGCCTGTGTTGGTGGTGGAGTGGGGACAAAACACATCCCTGAGGAGAGTCTGTGATGGTGGTGGAGTGGGGACAAAACACATCCCTGAGGAGAGCCTGTGTTGGTGGTGGAGTGGAGACAAAACACATCCCTGAGGAGAGTCTGTGTTGGTGATGGAGTGGGGACAAAACACATCCCTGAGGAGAGCCTGTGTTGGTGGTGGAGTGGGGACAAAACACATCCCTGAGGAGAGTCTGTGTTGGTGGTGGAGTGGGGACAAAACACATCCCTGAGGAGAGTCTGTGTTGGTGATGGAGTGGGGACAAAACACATCCCTGAGGAGAGCCTGTGTTGGTGGTGGAGTGGAGACAAAACACATCCCTGAGGAGAGTCTGTGTTGGTGGTGGAGTGGGGACAAAACACATCCCTGAGGAGAGTCTGTGTTGGTGGTGGAGTGGGGAGAAAACACATCTCTGAGGAGAGCCTGTGGTGGTGGTGGTGGGGACAAAACACATCCCTGAGGAGAGTCTGTGTTGGTGATGGAGTGGGGACAAAATACATCCCTGAGGAGAGCCTGTGTTGGTGGTGGAGTGGAGACAAAACATATCCCTGAGGAGAGTCTGTGTTGGTGGTGGAGTGGAGACAAAACACATCCCTGAGGAGAGCCTGTGTTGGTGATGGAGTGGGGACAAAACACATCCCTGAGGAGAGTCTGTGTTGGAGTGGAGACAAAACACATCCCTGAGGAGAGCCTGTGTTGGTGATGGAGTGGGGACAAAACACATCCCTGAGGAGAGTCTGTGTTGGTGGTGGAGTGGGGACAAAACACATCCCTTAGGAGAGTCTGTGTTGGTGGTGGAGTGGGGACAAAACACATCCCTGAGGAGAGACTGTGTTGGTGGTGGAGTGGAGACAAAACACATCCCTGAGGAGAGTCTGTGTTGGTGTTGGAGTGGGGACAAAACACATCCCTGAGGAGTGTCTGTGTTGGTGGTGGAGTGGGGACAAAACACATCCCTGAGGAGAGTCTGTGTTGGTGATGGAGTGGGGACAAAACACATCCCTGAGGAGAGCCTGTGTTGGTGGTGGAGTGGAGACAAAACACATCCCTGAGGAGAGTCTGTGTTGGTGGTGGAGTGGGGACAAAACACATCCCTGAGGAGAGTCTGTGTTGGTGGTGGAGTGGGGAGAAAACACATCTCTGAGGAGAGCCTGTGGTGGTGGTGGAGTGGGGACAAAACACATCCCTGAGGAGAGTCTGTGTTGGTGATGGAGTGGGGACAAAACACATCCCTGAGGAGAGCCTGTGTTGGTGGTGGAGTGGAGACAAAACATATCCCTGAGGAGAGTCTGTGTTGGTGGTGGAGTGGAGACAAAACACATCCCTGAGGAGAGCCTGTGTTGGTGATGGAGTGGGGACAAAACACATCCCTGAGGAGAGTCTGTGTTGGAGTGGAGACAAAACACATCCCTGAGGAGAGCCTGTGTTGGTGATGGAGTGGGGACAAAACACATCCCTGAGGAGAGCCTGTGTTGGTGTTGGAGTGGGGACAAAACACATCTCTGAGGAGAGCCTGTGGTGGTCGTGGAGTGGGGACAAAACACATCCCTGAGGAGAACCTGTGTTGGAGTGGGGACAAAACACATCCCTGAGGAGAGCCTGTGTTGGTGTTGGAGTGGGGACAAAACACATCCCTGAGGAGAACCTGTGTTGGAGTGGGGACAAAACACATCCCTGAGGAGAGCCTGTGGTGGTGGTGGAGTGGGGACAAAACACATCCCTGAGGAGAGCCTGTGTTGGTGGTGGAGTGGAGACAAAACACATCCCTGAGGAGAGTCTGTGTTGGTGGTGGAGTGGAAACAAAACACATCCCTGAGGAGAGCCTGTGTTGGTGTTGGAGTGGGGACAAAACACATCCCTGAGGAGAGCCTGTGTTGGTGGTGGAGTGGGGACAAAACACATCCCTGAGGAGAGCCTGTGTTGGAGTGGGGACAAAACACATATCTGAGGAGAGCCTGTGGTGGAGTGGGGACAAAACACATCCCTGAGGAGAACCTGTGTTGGAGTGGGGACAAAACACATCCCTGAGGAGAGCCTGTGGTGGTGTTGGAGTGGAGATAAAACACATCCCTGAGGAGAGTCTGTGTTGGTGTTGGAGTGGGGACAAAACACATCCCTGAGGAGAGCCTGTGTTGGTGGTGGAGTGGGGACAAAACACATCCCTGAGGAGAGCCTGTGTTGGTGATGGAGTGGAGACAAAACACATCCCTGAGGAGAGCCTGTGGTGGAGTGGGGACAAAACACATCCCTGAGGAGAGCCTGTGTTGGTGGTGGAGTGGAGACAAAACACATCCCTGAGGAGAGTCTGTGGTGGAGTGGGGACAAAACACATCCCTGAGGAGAGCCTGTGTTGGTGGTGGAGTGGGGACAAAACACATCCCTGAGGAGAGCCTGTGTTGGTGTTGGAGTGGGGACAAAACACATCCCTGAGGAGAGCCTGTGTTGGTGGTGGAGTGGGGACAAAACACATCCCTGAGGAGAGTCTGTGATGGTGGTGGAGTGGGGACAAAACACATCCCTGAGGAGAGCCTGTGTTGGTGGTGGAGTGGAGACAAAACACATCCCTGAGGAGAGTCTGTGTTGGTGATGGAGTGGGGACAAAACACATCCCTGAGGAGAGCCTGTGTTGGTGGTGGAGTGGGGACAAAACACATCCCTGAGGAGAGTCTGTGTTGGTGGTGGAGTGGGGACAAAACACATCCCTGAGGAGAGTCTGTGTTGGTGATGGAGTGGGGACAAAACACATCCCTGAGGAGAGCCTGTGTTGGTGGTGGAGTGGAGACAAAACACATCCCTGAGGAGAGTCTGTGTTGGTGGTGGAGTGGGGACAAAACACATCCCTGAGGAGAGTCTGTGTTGGTGGTGGAGTGGGGAGAAAACACATCTCTGAGGAGAGCCTGTGGTGGTGGTGGTGGGGACAAAACACATCCCTGAGGAGAGTCTGTGTTGGTGATGGAGTGGGGACAAAATACATCCCTGAGGAGAGCCTGTGTTGGTGGTGGAGTGGAGACAAAACATATCCCTGAGGAGAGTCTGTGTTGGTGGTGGAGTGGAGACAAAACACATCCCTGAGGAGAGCCTGTGTTGGTGATGGAGTGGGGACAAAACACATCCCTGAGGAGAGTCTGTGTTGGAGTGGAGACAAAACACATCCCTGAGGAGAGCCTGTGTTGGTGATGGAGTGGGGACAAAACACATCCCTGAGGAGAGTCTGTGTTGGTGGTGGAGTGGGGACAAAACACATCCCTTAGGAGAGTCTGTGTTGGTGGTGGAGTGGGGACAAAACACATCCCTGAGGAGAGACTGTGTTGGTGGTGGAGTGGAGACAAAACACATCCCTGAGGAGAGTCTGTGTTGGTGTTGGAGTGGGGACAAAACACATCCCTGAGGAGTGTCTGTGTTGGTGGTGGAGTGGGGACAAAACACATCCCTGAGGAGAGCCTGTGTTGGTGATGGAGTGGGGACAAAACACATCCCTGAGGAGAACCTGTGTTGGAGTGGGGACAAAACACATCCCTGAGGAGAGACTGTGTTGGTGGTGGAGTGGGGACAAAACACATCCCTGAGGAGAGTCTGTGTTGGTGTTGGAGTGGAGACAAAACACATCCCTGAGGAGAGCCTGTGTTGGTGATGGAGTGGAGACAAAACACATCCCTGAGGAGAGTCTGTGTTGGTGTTGGAGTGGGGACAAAACACATCCCTGAGGAGAGTCTGTGTTGGTGTTGGAGTGGGGACACAACACATCCCTGAGGAGAGCCTGTGTTGGTGGTGGAGTGGGGACAAAACACATCTCTGAGGAGAGTCTGTGTTGGTGATGGAGTGGAGACAAAACACATCCCTGAGGAGAGCCTGTGTTGGTGGTGGAGTGGGGACAAAACACATCTCTGAAGAGAGCCTGTGTTGGTGGTGGAGTGGGGACAAAACACATCCCTGAGGAGAGCCTGTGGTGGTGGTGGAGTGGGGACAAAACACATCCCTGAGGAGAGTCTGTGTTGGTGGTGGAGTGGGGACAAAACACATCTCTGAGGAGAGCCTGTGGTGGTGGTGGAGTGGGGACAAAACACATCCCTGAGGAGAGCCTGTGTTGGTGATGGAGTGGGGACAAAACACATCCCTGAGGAGAGTCTGTGTTGGAGTGGAGACAAAACACATCCCTGAGGAGAGCCTGTGTTGGTGATGGAGTGGGGACAAAACACATCCCTGAGGAGAGTCTGTGTTGGTGGTGGAGTGGGGACAAAACACATCCCTTAGGAGAGTCTGTGTTGGTGGTGGAGTGGGGACAAAACACATCCCTGAGGAGAGACTGTGTTGGTGGTGGAGTGGAGACAAAACACATCCCTGAGGAGAGTCTGTGTTGGTGTTGGAGTGGGGACAAAACACATCCCTGAGGAGTGTCTGTGTTGGTGGTGGAGTGGGGACAAAACACATCCCTGAGGAGAGCCTGTGTTGGTGATGGAGTGGGGACAAAACACATCCCTGAGGAGAACCTGTGTTGGAGTGGGGACAAAACACATCCCTGAGGAGAGACTGTGTTGGTGGTGGAGTGGGGACAAAACACATCCCTGAGGAGAGTCTGTGTTGGTGTTGGAGTGGAGACAAAACACATCCCTGAGGAGAGCCTGTGTTGGTGATGGAGTGGAGACAAAACACATCCCTGAGGAGAGTCTGTGTTGGTGTTGGAGTGGGGACAAAACACATCCCTGAGGAGAGTCTGTGTTGGTGTTGGAGTGGGGACAAAACACATCCCTGAGGAGAGCCTGTGTTGGTGGTGGAGTGGGGACAAAACACATCTCTGAGGAGAGTCTGTGTTGGTGATGGAGTGGAGACAAAACACATCCCTGAGGAGAGCCTGTGTTGGTGGTGGAGTGGGGACAAAACACATCTCTGAGGAGAGCCTGTGTTGGTGGTGGAGTGGGGACAAAACACATCCCTGAGGAGAGCCTGTGGTGGTGGTGGAGTGGGGACAAAACACATCCCTGAGGAGAGTCTGTGTTGGTGATGGAGTGGGGACAAAACACATCCCTGAGGAGAGCCTGTGTTGGTGGTGGAGTGGGGACAAAACACATCCCTGAGGAGAGTCTGTGTTGGTGGTGGAGTGGGGACAAAACACATCCCTGAGGAGAGTCTGTGTTGGTGATGGAGTGGGGACAAAACACATCCCTGAGGAGAGTCTGTGATGGTGGTGGAGTGGGGACAAAACACATCCCTGAGGAGAGCCTGTGTTGGTGGTGGAGTGGAGACAAAACACATCCCTGAGGAGAGTCTGTGTTGGTGATGGAGTGGGGACAAAACACATCCCTGAGGAGAGCCTGTGTTGGTGGTGGAGTGGGGACAAAACACATCCCTGAGGAGAGTCTGTGTTGGTGGTGGAGTGGGGACAAAACACATCCCTGAGGAGAGTCTGTGTTGGTGATGGAGTGGGGACAAAACACATCCCTGAGGAGAGCCTGTGTTGGTGGTGGAGTGGAGACAAAACACATCCCTGAGGAGAGTCTGTGTTGGTGGTGGAGTGGGGACAAAACACATCCCTGAGGAGAGTCTGTGTTGGTGGTGGAGTGGGGAGAAAACACATCTCTGAGGAGAGCCTGTGGTGGTGGTGGAGTGGGGACAAAACACATCCCTGAGGAGAGTCTGTGTTGGTGATGGAGTGGGGACAAAACACATCCCTGAGGAGAGCCTGTGTTGGTGGTGGAGTGGAGACAAAACATATCCCTGAGGAGAGTCTGTGTTGGTGGTGGAGTGGAGACAAAACACATCCCTGAGGAGAGCCTGTGTTGGTGATGGAGTGGGGACAAAACACATCCCTGAGGAGAGTCTGTGTTGGAGTGGAGACAAAACACATCCCTGAGGAGAGCCTGTGTTGGTGATGGAGTGGGGACAAAACACATCCCTGAGGAGAGCCTGTGTTGGTGTTGGAGTGGGGACAAAACACATCTCTGAGGAGAGCCTGTGGTGGTCGTGGAGTGGGGACAAAACACATCCCTGAGGAGAACCTGTGTTGGAGTGGGGACAAAACACATCCCTGAGGAGAGCCTGTGTTGGTGTTGGAGTGGGGACAAAACACATCCCTGAGGAGAACCTGTGTTGGAGTGGGGACAAAACACATCCCTGAGGAGAGCCTGTGGTGGTGGTGGAGTGGGGACAAAACACATCCCTGAGGAGAGCCTGTGTTGGTGGTGGAGTGGAGACAAAACACATCCCTGAGGAGAGTCTGTGTTGGTGGTGGAGTGGAAACAAAACACATCCCTGAGGAGAGCCTGTGTTGGTGTTGGAGTGGGGACAAAACACATCCCTGAGGAGAGCCTGTGTTGGTGGTGGAGTGGGGACAAAACACATCCCTGAGGAGAGCCTGTGTTGGAGTGGGGACAAAACACATATCTGAGGAGAGCCTGTGGTGGAGTGGGGACAAAACACATCCCTGAGGAGAACCTGTGTTGGAGTGGGGACAAAACACATCCCTGAGGAGAGCCTGTGGTGGTGTTGGAGTGGAGATAAAACACATCCCTGAGGAGAGTCTGTGTTGGTGTTGGAGTGGGGACAAAACACATCCCTGAGGAGAGCCTGTGTTGGTGGTGGAGTGGGGACAAAACACATCCCTGAGGAGAGCCTGTGTTGGTGATGGAGTGGAGACAAAACACATCCCTGAGGAGAGCCTGTGGTGGAGTGGGGACAAAACACATCCCTGAGGAGAGCCTGTGTTGGTGGTGGAGTGGAGACAAAACACATCCCTGAGGAGAGTCTGTGGTGGAGTGGGGACAAAACACATCCCTGAGGAGAGCCTGTGTTGGTGGTGGAGTGGGGACAAAACACATCCCTGAGGAGAGCCTGTGTTGGTGTTGGAGTGGGGACAAAACACATCCCTGAGGAGAGCCTGTGTTGGTGGTGGAGTGGGGACAAAACACATCCCTGAGGAGAGTCTGTGATGGTGGTGGAGTGGGGACAAAACACATCCCTGAGGAGAGCCTGTGTTGGTGGTGGAGTGGAGACAAAACACATCCCTGAGGAGAGTCTGTGTTGGTGATGGAGTGGGGACAAAACACATCCCTGAGGAGAGCCTGTGTTGGTGGTGGAGTGGGGACAAAACACATCCCTGAGGAGAGTCTGTGTTGGTGGTGGAGTGGGGACAAAACACATCCCTGAGGAGAGTCTGTGTTGGTGATGGAGTGGGGACAAAACACATCCCTGAGGAGAGCCTGTGTTGGTGGTGGAGTGGAGACAAAACACATCCCTGAGGAGAGTCTGTGTTGGTGGTGGAGTGGGGACAAAACACATCCCTGAGGAGAGTCTGTGTTGGTGGTGGAGTGGGGAGAAAACACATCTCTGAGGAGAGCCTGTGGTGGTGGTGGTGGGGACAAAACACATCCCTGAGGAGAGTCTGTGTTGGTGATGGAGTGGGGACAAAATACATCCCTGAGGAGAGCCTGTGTTGGTGGTGGAGTGGAGACAAAACATATCCCTGAGGAGAGTCTGTGTTGGTGGTGGAGTGGAGACAAAACACATCCCTGAGGAGAGCCTGTGTTGGTGATGGAGTGGGGACAAAACACATCCCTGAGGAGAGTCTGTGTTGGAGTGGAGACAAAACACATCCCTGAGGAGAGCCTGTGTTGGTGATGGAGTGGGGACAAAACACATCCCTGAGGAGAGTCTGTGTTGGTGGTGGAGTGGGGACAAAACACATCCCTTAGGAGAGTCTGTGTTGGTGGTGGAGTGGGGACAAAACACATCCCTGAGGAGAGACTGTGTTGGTGGTGGAGTGGAGACAAAACACATCCCTGAGGAGAGTCTGTGTTGGTGTTGGAGTGGGGACAAAACACATCCCTGAGGAGTGTCTGTGTTGGTGGTGGAGTGGGGACAAAACACATCCCTGAGGAGAGCCTGTGTTGGTGATGGAGTGGGGACAAAACACATCCCTGAGGAGAACCTGTGTTGGAGTGGGGACAAAACACATCCCTGAGGAGAGACTGTGTTGGTGGTGGAGTGGGGACAAAACACATCCCTGAGGAGAGTCTGTGTTGGTGTTGGAGTGGAGACAAAACACATCCCTGAGGAGAGCCTGTGTTGGTGATGGAGTGGAGACAAAACACATCCCTGAGGAGAGTCTGTGTTGGTGTTGGAGTGGGGACAAAACACATCCCTGAGGAGAGTCTGTGTTGGTGTTGGAGTGGGGACAAAACACATCCCTGAGGAGAGCCTGTGTTGGTGGTGGAGTGGGGACAAAACACATCTCTGAGGAGAGTCTGTGTTGGTGATGGAGTGGAGACAAAACACATCCCTGAGGAGAGCCTGTGTTGGTGGTGGAGTGGGGACAAAACACATCTCTGAGGAGAGCCTGTGTTGGTGGTGGAGTGGGGACAAAACACATCCCTGAGGAGAGCCTGTGGTGGTGGTGGAGTGGGGACAAAACACATCCCTGAGGAGAGTCTGTGTTGGTGGTGGAGTGGGGACAAAACACATCTCTGAGGAGAGCCTGTGGTGGTGGTGGAGTGGGGACAAAACACATCCCTGAGGAGAGCCTGTGTTGGTGATGGAGTGGGGACAAAACACATCCCTGAGGAGAGTCTGTGTTGGAGTGGAGACAAAACACATCCCTGAGGAGAGCCTGTGTTGGTGATGGAGTGGGGACAAAACACATCCCTGAGGAGAGTCTGTGTTGGTGGTGGAGTGGGGACAAAACACATCCCTTAGGAGAGTCTGTGTTGGTGGTGGAGTGGGGACAAAACACATCCCTGAGGAGAGACTGTGTTGGTGGTGGAGTGGAGACAAAACACATCCCTGAGGAGAGTCTGTGTTGGTGTTGGAGTGGGGACAAAACACATCCCTGAGGAGTGTCTGTGTTGGTGGTGGAGTGGGGACAAAACACATCCCTGAGGAGAGCCTGTGTTGGTGATGGAGTGGGGACAAAACACATCCCTGAGGAGAACCTGTGTTGGAGTGGGGACAAAACACATCCCTGAGGAGAGACTGTGTTGGTGGTGGAGTGGGGACAAAACACATCCCTGAGGAGAGTCTGTGTTGGTGTTGGAGTGGAGACAAAACACATCCCTGAGGAGAGCCTGTGTTGGTGATGGAGTGGAGACAAAACACATCCCTGAGGAGAGTCTGTGTTGGTGTTGGAGTGGGGACAAAACACATCCCTGAGGAGAGTCTGTGTTGGTGTTGGAGTGGGGACAAAACACATCCCTGAGGAGAGCCTGTGTTGGTGGTGGAGTGGGGACAAAACACATCTCTGAGGAGAGTCTGTGTTGGTGATGGAGTGGAGACAAAACACATCCCTGAGGAGAGCCTGTGTTGGTGGTGGAGTGGGGACAAAACACATCTCTGAGGAGAGCCTGTGTTGGTGGTGGAGTGGGGACAAAACACATCCCTGAGGAGAGCCTGTGGTGGTGGTGGAGTGGGGACAAAACACATCCCTGAGGAGAGTCTGTGTTGGTGGTGGAGTGGGGACAAAACACATCTCTGAGGAGAGCCTGTGGTGGTGGTGGAGTGGGGACAAAACACATCCCTGAGGAGAGTCTGTGTTGGTGATGGAGTGGGGACAAAACACATCCCTGAGGAGAGCCTGTGTTGGTGGTGGAGTGGAGACAAAACACATCTCTGAGGAGAGCCTGTGGTGGTGGTGGAGTGGGGACAAAACACATCCCTGAGGAGAGTCTGTGTTGGTGATGGAGTGGGGACAAAACACATCCCTGAGGAGAGCCTGTGTTGGTGGTGGAGTGGAGACAAAACATATCCCTGAGGAGAGTCTGTGTTGGTGGTGGAGTGGAGACAAAACACATCCCTGAGGAGAGCCTGTGTTGGTGATGGAGTGGGGACAAAACACATCCCTGAGGAGAGTCTGTGTTGGAGTGGAGACAAAACACATCCCTGAGGAGAGCCTGTGTTGGTGATGGAGTGGGGACAAAACACATCCCTGAGGAGAGTCTGTGTTGGTGGTGGAGTGGGGACAAAACACATCCCTTAGGAGAGTCTGTGTTGTTGGTGGAGTGGGGACAAAACACATCCCTGAGGAGAGACTGTGTTGGTGATGGAGTGGGGACAAAACACATCCCTGAGGAGAGCCTGTGTTGGTGGTGGAGTGGAGACAAAACACATCCCTGAGGAGAGTCTGTGTTGGTGGTGGAGTGGGGACAAAACACATCCCTGAGGAGAGCCTGTGTTGGTGGTGGAGTGGAGACAAAACACATCCCTGAGGAGAGCCTGTGTTGGTGGTGGAGTGGGGACAAAACACATCCCTGAGGAGAGTCTGTGTTGGTGTTGGAGTGGGGACAAAACACATCCCTGAGGAGAGTCTGTGTTGGTGTTGGAGTGGGGACAAAACACATCCCTGAGGAGAGCCTGTGTTGGTGGTGGAGTGGGGACAAAACACATCCCTGAGGAGAGTCTGTGTTGGTGGTGGAGTGGGGACAAAACACATCCCTGAGGAGAGCCTGTGTTGGTGTTGGAGTGGGGACAAAACACATCCCTGAGGAGAGACTGTGTTGGTGGTGGAGTGGGGACAAAACACATCCCTGAGGAGAGTCTGTGTTGGTGTTGGAGTGGAGACAAAACACATCCCTGAGGAGAGCCTGTGTTGGTGATGGAGTGGAGACAAAACACATCCCTGAGGAGAGTCTGTGTTGGTGTTGGAGTGGGGACAAAACACATCCCTGAGGAGAGTCTGTGTTGGTGTTGGAGTGGGGACAAAACACATCCCTGAGGAGAGCCTGTGTTGGTGGTGGAGTGGGGACAAAACACATCTCTGAGGAGAGTCTGTGTTGGTGATGGAGTGGAGACAAAACACATCCCTGAGGAGAGCCTGTGTTGGTGGTGGAGTGGGGACAAAACACATCTCTGAGGAGAGCCTGTGTTGGTGGTGGAGTGGGGACAAAACACATCCCTGAGGAGAGCCTGTGGTGGTGGTGGAGTGGGGACAAAACACATCCCTGAGGAGAGTCTGTGTTGGTGGTGGAGTGGGGACAAAACACATCTCTGAGGAGAGCCTGTGGTGGTGGTGGAGTGGGGACAAAACACATCCCTGAGGAGAGTCTGTGTTGGTGATGGAGTGGGGACAAAACACATCCCTGAGGAGAGCCTGTGTTGGTGGTGGAGTGGAGACAAAACACATCCCTGAGGAGAGTCTGTGTTGGTGGTGGAGTGGGGACAAAACACATCCCTGAGGAGAGTCTGTGTTGGTGGTGGAGTGGGGACAAAACACATCTCTGAGGAGAGCCTGTGGTGGTGGTGGAGTGGGGACAAAACACATCCCTGAGGAGAGTCTGTGTTGGTGGTGGAGTGGAGACAAAACACATCCCTGAGGAGAGCCTGTGTTGGTGATGGAGTGGGGACAAAACACATCCCTGAGGAGAGTCTGTGTTGGAGTGGAGACAAAACACATCCCTGAGGAGAGCCTGTGTTGGTGATGGAGTGGGGACAAAACACATCCCTGAGGAGAGTCTGTGTTGGTGGTGGAGTGGGGACAAAACACATCCCTTAGGAGAGTCTGTGTTGGTGGTGGAGTGGGGACAAAACACATCCCTGAGGAGAGACTGTGTTGGTGATGGAGTGGGGACAAAACACATCCCTGAGGAGAGTCTGTGTTGGTGGTGGAGTGGGGACAAAACTCATCCCTGAGGAGAGCCTGTGTTGGTGTTGGAGTGGGGACAAAACACATCCCTGAGCAGAGACTGTGTTGGTGGTGGAGTGGGGACAAAACACATCCCTGAGGAGAGTCTGTGTTGGTGTTGGAGTGGAGACAAAACACATCCCTGAGGAGAGCCTGTGTTGGTGATGGAGTGGAGACAAAACACATCCCTGACGAGAGTCTGTGTTGGTGTTGGAGTGGGGACAAAACACATCCCTGAGGAGAGTCTGTGTTGGTGATGGAGTGGAGACAAAACACATCCCTGAGGAGAGCCTGTGTTGGTGGTGGAGTGTTGACAAAACACATCTCTGAGGAGAGCCTGTGTTGGTGGTGGAGTGGGGACAAAACACATCCCTGAGGAGAGCCTGTGGTGGTGGTGGAGTGGGGACAAAACACATCCCTGAGGAGAGTCTGTGTTGGTGGTGGAGTGGGGACAAAACACATCTCTGAGGAGAGCCTGTGGTGGTGGTGGAGTGGGGACAAAACACATCCCTGAGGAGAGTCTGTGTTGGTGATGGAGTGGGGACAAAACACATCCCTGAGGAGAGCCTGTGTTGGTGGTGGAGTGGGGACAAAACACATCCCTGAGGAGAGTCTGTGTTGGTGGTGGAGTGGGGACAAAACACATCCCTGAGGAGAGCCTGTGTTGGTGGTGGAGTGGGGACAAAACACATCCCTGAGGAGAGCCTGTGTTGGTGGTGGAGTGGAGACAAAACACATCCCTGAGGAGAGCCTTTGTTGGTGGTGGAGTGGGGACAAAACACATCCCTGAGGAGAGCCTGTGTTGGTGTTGGAGTGGGGACAAAACACATCCCTGAGGAGAACCTGTGTTGGAGTGGGGACAAAACACATCCCTGAGGAGAGTCTGTGTTGGTGTTGGAGTGGGGACAAAACACATCCCTGAGGAGAGCCTGTGTTGGTGGTGGAGTGGGGACAAAACACATCCCTGAGGAGAGTCTGTGTTGGTGGTGGAGTGGGGACAAAACACATCCCTGAGGAGAGCCTGTGTTGGTGTTGGAGTGGGGACAAAACACATCCCTGAGGAGAGACTGTGTTGGTGGTGGAGTGGGGACAAAACACATCCCTGAGGAGAGTCTGTGTTGGTGTTGGAGTGGAGACAAAACACATCCCTGAGGAGAGCCTGTGTTGGTGATGGAGTGGAGACAAAACACATCCCTGAGGAGAGTCTGTGTTGGTGTTGGAGTGGGGACAAAACACATCCCTGAGGAGAGTCTGTGTTGGTGTTGGAGTGGGGACAAAACACATCCCTGAGGAGAGCCTGTGTTGGTGGTGGAGTGGGGATAAAACACATCTCTGAGGAGAGTCTGTGTTGGTGATGGAGTGGAGACAAAACACATCCCTGAGGAGAGCCTGTGTTGGTGGTGGAGTGGGGACAAAACACATCTCTGAGGAGAGCCTGTGTTGGTGGTGGAGTGGGGACAAAACACATCCCTGAGGAGAGCCTGTGGTGGTGGTGGAGTGGGGACAAAACACATCTCTGAGGAGAGTCTGTGTTGGTGGTGGAGTGGGGACAAAACACATCTCTGAGGAGAGCCTGTGGTGGTGGTGGAGTGGGGACAAAACACATCCCTGAGGAGAGTCTGTGTTGGTGATGGAGTGGGGACAAAACACATCCCTGAGGAGAGCCTGTGTTGGTGGTGGAGTGGAGACAAAACACATCCCTGAGGAGAGTCTGTGTTGGTGGTGGAGTGGGGACAAAACACATCCCTGAGGAGAGTCTGTGTTGGTGGTGGAGTGGGGACAAAACACATCTCTGAGGAGAGCCTGTGGTGGTGGTGGAGTGGGGACAAAACACATCCCTGAGGAGAGTCTGTGTTGGTGGTGGAGTGGAGACAAAACACATCCCTGAGGAGAGCCTGTGTTGGTGATGGAGTGGGGACAAAACACATCCCTGAGGAGAGTCTGTGTTGGAGTGGAGACAAAACACATCCCTGAGGAGAGCCTGTGTTGGTGATGGAGTGGGGACAAAACACATCCCTGAGGAGAGTCTGTGTTGGTGGTGGAGTGGGGACAAAACACATCCCTTAGGAGAGTCTGTGTTGGTGGTGGAGTGGGGACAAAACACATCCCTGAGGAGAGACTGTGTTGGTGATGGAGTGGGGACAAAACACATCCCTGAGGAGAGTCTGTGTTGGTGGTGGAGTGGGGACAAAACACATCCCTGAGGAGAGCCTGTGTTGGTGTTGGAGTGGGGACAAAACACATCCCTGAGCAGAGACTGTGTTGGTGGTGGAGTGGGGACAAAACACATCCCTGAGGAGAGTCTGTGTTGGTGTTGGAGTGGAGACAAAACACATCCCTGAGGAGAGCCTGTGTTGGTGATGGAGTGGAGACAAAACACATCCCTGACGAGAGTCTGTGTTGGTGTTGGAGTGGGGACAAAACACATCCCTGAGGAGAGTCTGTGTTGGTGTTGGAGTGGGGACAAAACACATCCCTGAGGAGAGCCTGTGTTGGTGGTGGAGTGGGGACAAAACACATCTCTGAGGAGAGTCTGTGTTGGTGATGGAGTGGAGACAAAACACATCCCTGAGGAGAGCCTGTGTTGGTGGTGGAGTGGGGACAAAACACATCTCTGAGGAGAGCCTGTGTTGGTGGTGGAGTGGGGACAAAACACATCCCTGAGGAGAGCCTGTGGTGGTGGTGGAGTGGGGACAAAACGCATCCCTGAGGAGAGTCTGTGTTGGTGGTGGAGTGGGGACAAAACACATCTCTGAGGAGAGCCTGTGGTGGTGGTGGAGTGGGGACAAAACACATCCCTGAGGAGAGTCTGTGTTGGTGATGGAGTGGGGACAAAACACATCCCTGAGGAGAGCCTGTGTTGGTGGTGGAGTGGAGACAAAACACATCCCTGAGGAGAGTCTGTGTTGGTGGTGGAGTGGGGACAAAACACATCCCTGAGGAGAGTCTGTGTTGGTGGTGGAGTGGGGACAAAACACATCTCTGAGGAGAGCCTGTGGTGGTGGTGGAGTGGGGACAAAACACATCCCTGAGGAGAGTCTGTGTTGGTGATGGAGTGGGGACAAAACACATCCCTGAGGAGAGCCTGTGTTGGTGGTGGAGTGGAGACAAAACATATCCCTGAGGAGAGTCTGTGTTGGTGGTGGAGTGGAGACAAAACACATCCCTGAGGAGAGCCTGTGTTGGTGATGGAGTGGGGACAAAACACATCCCTGAGGAGAGACTGTGTTGGTGATGGAGTGGGGACAAAACACATCCCTGAGGAGAGCCTGTGTTGGTGGTGGAGTGGAGACAAAACACATCCCTGAGGAGAGTCTGTGTTGGTGGTGGAGTGGGGACAAAACACATCCCTGAGGAGAGCCTGTGTTGGTGGTGGAGTGGGGACAAAACACATCCCTGAGGAGAGCCTGTGTTGGTGGTGGAGTGGAGACAAAACACATCCCTGAGGAGAGCCTTTGTTGGTGGTGGAGTGGGGACAAAACACATCCCTGAGGAGAGCCTGTGTTGGTGTTGGAGTGGGGACAAAACACATCCCTGAGGAGAACCTGTGTTGGAGTGGGGACAAAACACATCCCTGAGGAGAGCCTGTGGTGGTGGTGGAGTGGGGACAAAACACATCCCTGAGGAGAGCCTGTGTTGGTGGTGGAGTGGAGACAAAACACATCCCTGAGGAGAGTCTGTGTTGGTGGTGGAGTGGAGACAAAACACATCCCTGAGGAGAACCTGTGTTGGTGTTGGAGTGGGGACAAAACACATCCCTGAGGAGAGCCTGTGTTGGTGGTGGAGTGGGGACAAAACACATCCCTGAGGAGAGCCTGTGTTGGTGTTGGAGTGGGGACAAAACACATCTCTGAGGAGAGCCTGTGGTGGTCGTGGAGTGGGGACAAAACACATCCCTGAGGAGAGCCTGTGTTGGTGTTGGAGTGGGGACAAAACACATCCCTGAGGAGAGTCTGTGTTGGTGGTGGAGTGGGGACAAAACACATCTCTGAGGAGAGCCTGTGGTGGTGGTGGAGTGGGGACAAAACACATCCCTGAGGAGAGTCTGTGTTGGTGATGGAGTGGGGACAAAACACATCCTTGAGGAGAGCCTATGTTGGTGGTGGAGTGGAGACAAAACACATCCCTGAGGAGAGTCTGTGTTGGTGGTGGAGTGGGGACAAAACACATCCCTGAGGAGAGTCTGTGTTGGTGGTGGAGTGGGGACAAAACACATCTCTGAGGAGAGCCTGTGGTGGTGGTGGAGTGGGGACAAAACACATCCCTGAGGAGAGTCTGTGTTGGTGATGGAGTGGGGACAAAACACATCCCTGAGGAGAGCCTGTGTTGGTGGTGGAGTGGAGACAAAACATATCCCTGAGGAGAGTCTGTGTTGGTGGTGGAGTGGAGACAAAACACATCCCTGAGGAGAGCCTGTGTTGGTGATGGAGTGGGGACAAAACACATCCCTGAGGAGAGTCTGTGTTGGAGTGGAGACAAAACACATCCCTGAGGAGAGCCTGTGTTGGTGATGGAGTGGGGACAAAACACATCCCTGAGGAGAGTCTGTGTTGGTGGTGGAGTGGGGACAAAACACATCCCTGAGGAGAGACTGTGTTGGTGATGGAGTGGGGACAAAACACATCCCTGAGGAGAGTCTGTGTTGGTGGTGGAGTGGGGACAAAACACATCCCTGAGGAGAGCCTGTGTTGGTGTTGGAGTGGGGACAAAACACATCCCTGAGGAGAGACTGTGTTGGTGGTGGAGTGGGGACAAAACACATCCCTGAGGAGAGTCTGTGTTGGTGGTGGAGTGGGGACAAAACACATCTCTGAGGAGAGCCTGTGGTGGTGGTGGAGTGGGGACAAAACACATCCCTGAGGAGAGTCTGTGTTGGTGATGGAGTGGGGACAAAACACATCCCTGAGGAGAGCCTGTGTTGGTGGTGGAGTGGAGACAAAACACATCCCTGAGGAGAGTCTGTGTTGGTGGTGGAGTGGGGACAAAACACATCCCTGAGGAGAGTCTGTGTTGGTGGTGGAGTGGGGACAAAACACATCTCTGAGGAGAGCCTGTGGTGGTGGTGGAGTGTGGACAAAACACATCCCTGAGGAGAGTCTGTGTTGGTGATGGAGTGGGGACAAAACACATCCCTGAGGAGAGCCTGTGTTGGTGGTGGAGTGGAGACAAAACATATCCCTGAGGAGAGTCTGTGTTGGTGGTGGAGTGGAGACAAAACACATCCCTGAGGAGAGCCTGTGTTGGTGATGGAGTGGGGACAAAACACATCCCTGAGGAGAGTCTGTGTTGGAGTGGAGACAAAACACATCCCTGAGGAGAGCCTGTGTTGGTGATGGAGTGGGGACAAAACACATCCCTGAGGAGAGTCTGTGTTGGTGGTGGAGTGGGGACAAAACACATCCCTTAGGAGAGTCTGTGTTGGTGGTGGAGTGGGGACAAAACACATCCCTGAGGAGAGACTGTGTTGGTGGTGGAGTGGGGACAAAACACATCCCTGAGGAGAGCCTGTGTTGGTGGTGGAGTGGAGACAAAACACATCCCTGAGGAGAGTCTGTGTTGGTGGTGGAGTGGGGACAAAACACATCCCTGAGGAGAGCCTGTGTTGGTGGTGGAGTGGGGACAAAACACATCCCTGAGGAGAGCCTGTGTTGGTGGTGGAGTGGAGACAAAACACATCCCTGAGGAGAGCCTTTGATGGTGGTGGAGTGGGGACAAAACACATCCCTGAGGAGAGCCTGTGTTGGTGTTGGAGTGGGGACAAAACACATCCCTGAGGAGAACCTGTGTTGGAGTGGGGACAAAACACATCCCTGAGGAGAGCCTGTGGTGGTGGTGGAGTGGGGACAAAACACATCCCTGAGGAGAGCCTGTGTTGGTGGTGGAGTGGAGACAAAACACATCCCTGAGGAGAGTCTGTGTTGGTGGTGGAGTGGAGACAAAACACATCCCTGAGGAGAACCTGTGTTGGTGTTGGAGTGGGGACAAAACACATCCGTGAGGAGAGCCTGTGTTGGTGGTGGAGTGGGGACAAAACACATCCCTGAGGAGAGCCTGTGTTGGTGTTGGAGTGGGGACAAAACACATCTCTGAGGAGAGCCTGTGGTGGTCGTGGAGTGGGGACAAAACACATCCCTGAGGAGAACCTGTGTTGGAGTGGGGACAAAACACATCCCTGAGGAGAGCCTGTGGTGGTGGTGGAGTGGGGACAAAACACATCCCTGAGGAGAGCCTGTGTTGGTGGTGGAGTGGAGACAAAACACATCCCTGAGGAGAGTCTGTGTTGGTGGTGGAGTGGAGACAAAACACATCCCTGAGGAGAGCCTGTGTTGGTGTTGGAGTGGGGACAAAACACATCCCTGAGGAGAGCCTGTGTTGGTGGTGGAGTGGGGACAAAACACATCCCTGAGGAGAGCCTGTGTTGGTGTTGGAGTGGGGACAAAACACATCTCTGAGGAGAGCCTGTGGTGGTGGTGGAGTGGGGACAAAACACATCCCTGAGGAGAACCTGTGTTGGTGGTGGAGTGGGGACAAAACACATCCCTGAGGAGAGCCTGTGTTGGTGGTGGAGTGGGGACAAAACACATCCCTGAGGAGAGTCTGTGTTGGTGGTGGAGTGGGGACAAAACACATCCCTGAGGAGAGCCTGTGTTGGTGGTGAAGTGGGGACAAAACACATCTCTGAGGAGAGTCTGTGTTGGTGATGGAGTGGGGACAAAACACATCCCTGAGGAGAGTCTGTGTTGGTGGTGGAGTGGGGACAAAACACATCCCTGAGGAGAGTCTGTGTTGGTGGTGGAGTGGGCACAAAACACATCCCTGAGGAGAGCCTGTGTTGGTGGTGAAGTGGGGACAAAACACATCCCTGAGGAGAGTCTGTGTTGGTGGTGGAGTGGGCACAAAACACATCCCTGAGGAGAGTCTGTGTTGGTGGTGGAGTGGAGACAAAACACATCCCTGAGGAGAGTCTGTGTTGGTGTTGCGTATTAACAAGAAGCTCGTTGGGAAGAATCAATGGATTTTATTTGGATCGTTCAGGTCAGTTGTAGATTACTATACTGAAGTTATACTGAACAAAAATATGAAACGCAACATGAAACATGTTCAAAGATTTTACTGAGTCACAGTTCATAGAAGGAAATCAGTCAACTAAAATAAATTCTGCGGTCCCTAATCTATGGATTTCAAATGACTGGGCAGGGCCTCAGCCAATCAGAATTAGTTTTAACCCACAAAAGGGCTTTATTACAGACAGAAACGCTCCTCAGATGAGGAGGTGAAGAAGCTGGATGTGGAGGTCTTAGGCTGGCGTGGTTACACGTGGTCTGCGGTTGTGAGCCCCAAATTCTCTAAAACGAAGTTGGAGGTGGCTTATGGTGGAGAAAATAACATTAAATACTCTGGCAACAGCTCTGTTGCTCTGTCAGCTCTGCACCCTGTCCCCAGGTGGCTCACACCCCTCCCCCTCCCTGATCCCACCCCTGGCCACACCTCTCAGCCAGGAAGAGATGGAGAGCCATATAGTTGGTTGTAATTGGTCAGAGTTAGACAGACAGACAGACAGACAGACAGACAGACAGACAGACAGACAGACAGACAGACAGACAGACAGACAGACAGACAGACAGACAGACAGACAGACAGACAGACAGACAGACAGACAGACAGACAGACAGACAGACAGACAGACAGACAGACAGCACATGGCATACAGCAGATCGTGGACCTGCTAGAGCAGTACTGCCAGACCTGGGCCCTTGCAGTAAACCCCAAAAAAACAAAAATTATGATTTTACAGAGATGATCTCAGGGAATTAGACCAAAGTTCTCAATTGGTACAAAATATATATAGAATACTGCACACACTACAATTACTTAGGTTTAAAAATATGCTCAACTGGACACCTTAATGATGCAGTGAATGAACTGAGAGAGAAAGCACGCAGGGCATTCTACGCCCTTAAAAAACGAATTCAAATTGAAATACCTATTCAAATTTGGCTAAAACTAATTTAATTTGTCATTGAACCAATTGTACTTTATGGCAGCGAGGTGTGGGGTCCACTTGCAAAACAAGATTTCACCAAATGGGACAAACACCCCATTGAAATCCTGCATGGAGAGTTCTGTAAGATTCTCCTACATGTCCAGAGGAAAACTACAAACAATGCATGCAGGGCAGAATTAGGCCAATATCCACTAATAATAAAAACTACAAAAATAGCAATTAAGTTTAGGAAACATCTAAAATACAGTGACCCCCTCTCATATCATTACCAAGCCCTGCAATGCCAAGAGCTGAGCAAAGAAAAGAGTCCCCTCATCCAGCTGGTCCTGGGGTTGAGTTCACAAACCTGTTCTACTAACACACTGAAGCCTCAGTCCCCTCATCCAGCTGGTCCTGGGGCTGAGTTCACTAACCTGTTCTACTAACACACTGAAGCCTCAGTCCCCTCATCCAGCTGGTCCTGGGGCTGAGTTCACTAACCTGTTCTACTAACACACTGAAACTCAGTCCCCTCATCCAGCTGGTCCTGGGGCTGAGTTCACAAACCTGTTCTACTAACACACTGAAGCCTCAGTCCCCTCATCCAGCTGGTCCTGGGGCTGAGTTCACAAACCTGTTCTACTAACACACTGAAGCCTCAGTCCCCTCATCCAGCTGGTCCTGGGGCTGAGTTCACAAACCTGTTCTACTAACACACTGAAGCCTCAGGACCAGAACATCCAATCAATCAGGATAAACCAAATTACAACACAGTCAAAACAAAACTATATTGCTTATTGGGAGAAAGTTTGAGCAAACTATATATTTTTCTCTTGAGGCTTGTCGAAGTTCGATAGTCACAGTCTACGCCCCTTCGTCAGTGATTGGTCAACAGTAGAGATTCTTCAATTAAGTGTTTGTTGTCATTCATTGACACAAATCGGTGCGCCTGGCACCTACTACCATACCTCGTTCAAAGGCATTTAAATATGTTGTCTTGTCTATACACCCTCTGAATGGCACACGTACACAATCCATCTCAATTGTCTCAAGTCATAAAAATCCTTCTTTAACCTTGTCTCCTCTCCTTCACCTACACTGATTTGAAGTGGATTTAACAGGTGACATCAATAAGGGATCATAGGTTTCACCTGGATTCACCTGGTCAGTCTGTGTCAATGGAAAGAGCAGGTGTTCCTAATGTTTTGTCCGCTCAGTGTAGTTCAACATGTCAGAGTTAGTCATGATGACATGTGTACTTCAACGTAGAATATAACTATCCCTGTTCTGTTCCATAGCAGAGATGTAAGGAAACTGAAAGTGAAGCTGGAACTTAGATTAGAGACAGTGAAAGTGAAGCTGGAACTTAGATTAGAGACAGTGAAAGTGAAGCTGAAATTTAGATTAGATGCAGTGAAAGTGAAGCTGTGATTCATATAGAAAGTGAACACACACACACACCAGCCCCCACTTAGTCACCTGACACCTTATCTGAGCCAGGAGAGGAGAGGAGAGGAGAGGAGAGGAGAGGAGAGGAGAGGAGAGGAGAGGAGAGGAGAGGAGAGACAGACTGAGGCATTGGTTACTGCTGATCTCATCACCCAGCACAACACTGAGAGACAAACACACCTTTCCTGTCTGATACCACGGAGCACAGTTGTCATCAGTATACAACGCTCTACTTAAACAGAAGGCAAAGTATTTTGTTCCGAGGAGTGTCAGAATCAAGCCCAGGTTGCTTTCAATGTGGCAGGGGGAAATGCCTTTGAGTTGACTGTCCCACTCCCAGCCCCAATCTGTACCCTCCCCCCCTTTCCTCCTCATGTCTGAGACAGTGTGCCCAGCCCAGCCTGCTACGGAGGAAGGGGAGGGGGGGTCTGGCTCACACACTCCTACACAGGGAGGAGGGGAGACCACAGGGCTGGATGTTTTTGGAGTGTGTGGGGGGTGGACCTGGAGGGCTGTTCAAGGGCCCTCACAGAGAGGGGGGTTAGGGTATGGAGGTCTGTTCAAGGGCCCTCACAGAGAGGGGGGTTAGGGTATGGAGGTCTGTTCAAGGGCCCTCACAGAGAGGGGGGTTAGGGTGTGGAGGGCTGTTCAAGGGCCCTCACAGAGAGGGGGGTTAGGGTGTGGAGGCCTGTTCAAGGGCCCTCACAGAGAGGGGGGTTAGGGTGTGGAGGCCTGTTCAAGGGCCCTCACAGAGAGGGGGGTTAGGGTGTGGAGGCCTGTTCAAGGGCCCTCACAGAGAGGGGGGTTAGGGTGTGGAGGCCTGTTCAAGGGCCCTCACAGAGAGGGGGGTTAGGGTGTGGAGGCCTGTTCAAGGGCCCTCACAGAGAGGGGGGTTAGGGTGTGGAGGCCTGTTCAAGGGCCCTCACAGAGAGGGGGGTTGGGGTGTGGAGGGCTGTTCAAGGGCCCTCACAGAGAGGGGGGTTAGGGTATGGAGGCCTGTTCAAGGGCCCTCACAGAGAG
>NC_092103.1:50358292-50390792 GCF_045679555.1 Salvelinus alpinus | reverse complement strand
GTGACCCCGGGGTCGATAGCACACCATCGCCCTCTAACGGAACCGCGACTACTGAGAAACACCCCAGGGAGGTCAGCATCGACGGGACTGGACCATCTGTCAACATCTCCAACACAGACACAACATGCCATGAGGTCATAGTAGAGGGGAGAAAGCAGACTATCTTCATTAAACACCAGGATGTCAATTACACCAACAACAGCAATAACACCAGGCCCAACGGCCACTCTGGACCAATGGCAGGAGAGCAGGAGAACTACAGGAAGAAGGGAGGAGAGACAACATCCCCCACTATGACCACCATCAAGAAGGAGGCCCGTTTCGAGCTGCGGGCCTTCCAGGAGGAGAAGAAGCCGTCCAAGCTGTTCGACCCCTGTGAGAAGGAAGTGCGCGTGAAGAAGGTGCGTCCCTCGGAGGAGGTGGCAGAGCTGGAGAGGGAGAGGTTGGAGCTGATCAGGGGCCAGGCGGTAAAGAAGAACCCAGACATGGGGACAAAGTGGTGGAACCCTCCTCAGGAGAAGAGTCTGGAGGAGGAGCTGGAGCCAGACAAACTAGAGTCACACAGGAAGTACGAGGAGAGGAAGCAGCAGAGGAGGTCAGAGTTCACTGGTGGGATGTCCCAGACGTACGCCCAGTACTCCATGGCCTTTGACCCTAAAGCTGACCCTGAGCCTGGCCGCGACACGGAGGACATCCTGGTGGAGCAGATGGACTTCTCTACCGCCAGGAAGCAGTTCCTCCAGATAGAACATGCAAGGCAGCAGGCAGCCGAGAGGTCACAGGTCACAGCTCCCAACTCGGCCAAGCCCTTCTCCAGATCATCAGACACCGTGATCCATGTGGAGAGATCCTCCGATTACGTCACTGTGGGCTACAGCAATTACCAGGACTCACCACTAGAGGACGGCGACGCAACCACTACAACGGTCCGGACAGAGAGGATCTACTGCAGCCCAGAAGGGTCCCAGTCCCCCACCTCTACCGTTGGGAGGGTCCTGGGCCTGGGACAGGGAGAGCCCAGTAATAGTGGCTCCAAGGAGGCCTGGATGGAGAACAGATACAGAGACGAAGACTTTACCTGCGCCAGGGCCATCATGACCATCATAAAAGATGAGAAGGACTCTCTGTCCCTCCAGCATCGTTCCTCCTCCCTCCACAGCCCCAGCGCCTCTCTGTCCTCCTGCAACCCCAATGAATGTGACTCCGGGCTGGATGAGCAGTCCCTGCGTTCCCTGGATAACTCTATGCTGGATACCCTGTCAAAAGACTTCAGCATGAATAACGTATCCGATAGTGGGGCGTCAAACGAGACCATGTCGGCCTCCTACCTGGAGGAGACGTCTCTGGGGGAGTACTCCTTCCCCTCCACCCCACAGACCACTACGACGTCTCTGGGGGAGTACTCCTTCCCCTCCACCCCACAGACCACTACACCCGTCAACGGAAATATGGAGGGAGGCACTGCCATGTCTCCCGGGGAGCAGAACGAGGGAAGTCAGGGTCTGTCGGAGCAAGAGCTGGAGTACCATGCAGGTATGCTGGTGCAGTGTATCATCCAGCACGCCCTGATGAACCAGAACCAGTCTCAGCAGGGTGAGGAGTGGCAGGGGGTCTCCCCCCACCCTCTCCAAGAGAGGCACGTAGACGTTCTATCTTCTGGGAACCTTTCATCACTACCAACAGAGTATCAGTCACTCACACCTCTAGACCTCCACTCTCCTCCACCTCCCCAGCTCCACTCACCTTCAAGTCCAATGCAACAGTCACCAACACCCTTACAGTCCCTCCAGTCAGCCCCACCTCAGTACCAGTCAACTCCATCACCTCAGCCGCTGTCACCTCCAGCAAAGTTCCAGTCAAGTCCAACCCAATATCAGTCTCCTTCACCCCAGCTCCAGCCTCTCCCAACCCAGGTAGAGAGACCTACCTATGTCCAGGTAGAGAGACCTACCTATGTCCAGGTAGAGAGACCTACCTATGTCCAGATGGAGAGACCTACCTACGCCCCCCTTCCACAGAGATCTTCCTCCGGGGGGCCTAAGA
The DNA here is from genome assembly GCF_045679555.1 of Salvelinus alpinus. Taxonomy (NCBI): domain Eukaryota; kingdom Metazoa; phylum Chordata; class Actinopteri; order Salmoniformes; family Salmonidae; genus Salvelinus; species Salvelinus alpinus. Next base: position 50,388,749 of record NC_092103.1, on the reverse strand, counting down.
TCCTCATCCAGTCCGCACTCAGTCGCTCACTGGCCCTAAACCCAGACCCGGTCCCAGTCCGCACTCCTGTCCTCATCCCTCCCCGTCCCATAGAGCCCTATCAGGCTCCAGAGCTGTCCCGGACCCCGAGTGAAAAGGACCAGTTCAGTTACTTCTCTAAGTACTCCGAGGCGGCCGAGCTACGCAGCACAGCCGCAGCGACCAGAACCCAGGAGACGGAGCAGAGCACCGGGCCGTTCAAGCTGCGCTCCCGGAAGCAGAGGACTCTATCCATGATCGAGGAAGAAATCCGAGCGGCGCAGGAGAGAGAGAAAGAGCTGAAGAAGCAGAGACTGGGAGCGGTGCGGTCAGGACCGGATCCCAGAACCAACCAGACTGGCAGACCCAAGACGATGACTATCAACCCCGGGGACAAGCACAAGACCAACAGTCTGCCCGCCAAACTCAGCCTCTCTGGGAGCCTGCCACTCACCCTCACCAGCATGACGGCACCAGGTGAGCCAACTGTGAGATCTGTTTCTGCATCTGAAACCTTATTCCCTGCCTATTCTTTTCATCAGTATTGTACTATATATATATTTGGAAACAACCCGTAAAAAAAAAATATATATTGTCCTTGTTTATCAGTGATTAATTGATTGATTGATTGACATTTGATTGGTACTGTATGTGAGTTGTCCTCTTGTATAAGTCTTCAGACTACTTCCATCCAGAAGGCTGTATTCATGTTCCCCTAGTGATGGTATTATAGGGGGGGGCATATTTTTTCGGCTTGGTCAATAAGAAATCCAAGGGCCATGACTGAAGCCGAACGAGAGTTGTCTTGAAGGGGTGGGTTAATGTGGGTGTCTCTTTGTGTGTGCATTCGTACCTGGCAAGCATTTGGACATCCACTCTGCCAAAACACTACACAGTTACAGTCACTCGTGTTCTGTTTTGCCATTACATATTATATATGACTACATCACTTCCTGTACCCCCTGTTCACTCATTACTGCACGGCCAGGCACGACTCCATTTTGAAAGCATTCTGATGGCTGATGGGAAACATGAGTTGTGTTGTAAAATCCGACTTGAGAATGGTTTGAAATTACAGTCTCCCGAACACTGCCTCTGACATTCTTAGGCTCCTGATTGGCTGTTTAAACAGAGTCCTGTTTTTATTAGAAGGGTTGGACTTCTCTAGGTTCAACATGCTGAGTTCTCTAAGCAACATGCTGAGGTCTCTAAGCAACATGCTGAGTTCTCTAAGCAACATGCTGAGTTCTCTAAGCAACATGCTGAGGTCTCTAAACAACATGCTGAGTTCTCTAAGCAACATGCTGAGTTCTCTAAGCAACATGATGAGGTCTCTAAACAACATGCTGAGGTCTCTAAACAACATGATGAGGTCTCTAAGCAACATGCTGAGTTCTCTAAGCAACATGATGAGGTCTCTAAACAACATGCTGAGGTCTCTGAGCAACATGCTGAGTTCTCTAAGCAACATGATGAGGTCTCTAAACAACATGCTGAGGTCTCTGAGCAACATGCTGAGTTCTCTAAGCAACATGCTGAGGTCTCTAAACAACATGATGAGGTCTCTAAGCAACATGCTGAGTTCTCTAAGCAACATGATGAGGTCTCTAAACAACATGCTGAGGTCTCTGAGCAACATGCTGAGTTCTCTAAGCAACATGATGAGGTCTCTAAACAACATGCTGAGGTCTCTGAGCAACATGCTGAGTTCTCTAAGCAACATGCTGAGTTCTCTAAACAACATGCTGAGGTCTCTGAGCAACATGCTGAGTTCTCTAAGCAACATGCTGAGTTCTCTAAACAACATGCTGAGGTCTCTAAGCAACATGCTGAGGTCTCTAAACAACATGCTGAGTTCTCTAAGCAACATGCTGAGTTCTCTAAGCAACATGCTGAGTTCTCTAAACAACATGCTGAGTTCTCTAAACAACATGCTGAGTTCTCTAAGCAACATGCTGAGGTCTCTAAACAACATGCTGAGGTCTCTAAACAACATGCTGAGTTCTCTAAACAACATGCTGAGTTCTCTAAGCAACATGCTGAGTTCTCTAAGCAACATGCTGAGTTCTCTAAACAACATGCTGAGTTCTCTAAACAACATGCTGAGTTCTCTAAACAACATGCTGAGTTCTCTAAACAACATGCTGAGTTCTCTAAGCAACATGCTGAGGTCTCTAAACAACATGCTGAGTTCTCTAAACAACATGCTGAGGTCTCTAAACAACATGCTGAGGTCTCTAAGCAACATGCTGAGTTCTCTAAGCAACATGCTGAGTTCTCTAAGCAACATGCTGAGTTCTCTAAACAACATGCTGAGTTCTCTAAACAACATGCTGAGGTCTCTAAACAACATGCTGAGTTCTCTAAACAACATGCTGAGTTCTCTAAGCAACATGCTGAGTTCTCTAAGCAACATGCTGAGTTCTCTAAACAACATGCTGAGTTCTCTAAACAACATGCTGAGTTCTCTAAACAACATGCTGAGTTCTCTAAGCAACATGCTGAGTTCTCTAAACAACATGCTGAGGTCTCTAAACAACATGCTGAGGTCTCTAAACAACATGCTGAGGTCTCTAAACAACGTGCTGAGTTCTCTAAACAACGTGCTGAGTTCTCTAAACAACATACTGAGTTCTCTAAACAACATGCTGAGGTCTCTAAGCAACATGCTGAGTTCTCTAAACAACATGCTGAGTTCTCTAAACAACATGCTGAGGTCTCTAAGCAACATGCTGAGTTCTCTAAACAACATGCTGAGGTCTCTAAACAACATGCTGAGGTCTCTAAGCAACATGCTGAGTTCTCTAAGCAACATGCTGAGTTCTCTAAACAACATGCTGAGTTCTCTAAAGAACATGCTGAGGTCTCTAAGCAACATGCTGAGTTCTCTAAACAACATGCTGAGGTCTCTAAACAACATGCTGAGGTCTCTAAACAACATGCTGAGTTCTCTAAGCAACATGCTGAGTTCTCTAAACAACATGCTGAGGTCTCTAAACAACATGCTGAGTTCTCTAAGCAACATGCTGAGTTCTCTAAACAACATGCTGAGGTCTCTAAACAACATGCTGAGGTCTCTAAGCAACATGCTGAGGTCTCTAAACAACATGCTGAGGTCTCTAAACAACATGCTGAGGTCTCTAAGCAACATGCTGAGTTCTCTAAGCAACATGCTGAGTTCTCTGAACAACATGCTGAGTTCTCTAAGCAACATGCTGAGGTCTCTAAGCAACATGCTGAGTTCTCTAAACAACATGCTGAGTTCTCTAAGCAACATGCTGAGTTCTCTAAACAACATGCTGAGTTCTCTAAACAACATGCTGAGGTCTCTAAGCAACATGCTGAGTTCTGTAAGCAACATGCTGAGTTCTCTAAGCAACATGCTGAGGTCTCTAAGCAACATGCTGAGTTCTCTAAGCAACATGCTGAGTTCTCTAAGCAACATGCTGAGTTCTCTAAACAACATGCTGAGGTCTCTAAACAACATGCTGAGTTCTCTGAGCAACATGCTGAGTTCTCTAAGCAACATGCTGAGTTCTCTAAACAACATGCTGAGGTCTCTAAACAACATGCTGAGTTCTCTGAGCAACATGCTGAGTTCTCTAAACAACATGCTGAGGTCTCTAAACAACATGCTGAGTTCTCTGAGCAACATGCTGAGTTCTCTAAACAACATGCTGAGTTCTCTAAACAACATGCTGAGTTCTCTAAGCAACATGCTGAGTTCTCTAAACAACATGCTGAGTTCTCTAAGCAACATGCTGAGTTCTCTAAGCAACATGCTGAGTTCTCTAAGCAACATGCTGAGGTCTCTAAGCAACATGCTGAGTTCTCTAAGCAACATGCTGAGGTCTCTAAACAACATGCTGAGTTCTCTAAACAACATGCTGAGGTCTCTAAACAACATGCTGAGGTCTCTAAACAACATGCTGAGTTCTCTAAACAACATGCTGAGTTCTCTAAACAACATGCTGAGGTCTCTAAGCAACATGCTGAGTTCTCTAAACAACATGCTGAGGTCTCTAAACAACATGCTGAGTTCTCTAAACAACATGCTGAGGTCTCTAAGCAACATGCTGAGGTCTCTAAACAACATGCTGAGTTCTCTAAACAACATGCTGAGGTCTCTAAGCAACATGCTGAGGTCTCTAAACAACATGCTGAGTTCTCTAAGCAACATGCTGAGTTCTCTAAACAACATGCTGAGTTCTCTAAGCAACATGCTGAGGTCTCTGAGCAACATGCTGAGTTCTCTAAGTTCTCTAAGCAACATGCTGAGGTCTCTGAGCAACATGCTGAGGTCTCTAAACAACATGCTGAGTTCTCTAAGCAACATGCTGAGGTCTCTAAACAACATGCTGAGTTCTCTAAACAACATGCTGAGTTCTCTAAGCAACATGCTGAGGTCTCTGAGCAACATGCTGAGTTCTCTAAGTTCTCTAAGCAACATGCTGAGGTCTCTGAGCAACATGCTGAGTTCTCTAAACAACATGCTGAGTTCTCTAAGCAACATGCTGAGGTCTCTAAACAACATGCTGAGTTCTCTAAACAACATGCTGAGTTCTCTAAGCAACATGCTGAGGTCTCTAAGCAACATGCTGAGGTCTCTGAGCAACATGCTGAGTTCTCTAAGCAACATGCTGAGGTCTCTGAGCAACATGCTGAGTTCTCTAAACAACATGCTGAGGTCTCTGAGCAACATGCTGAGTTCTCTAAGTTCTCTAAGCAACATGCTGAGGTCTCTAAACAACATGCTGAGTTCTCTAAACAACATGCTGAGGTCTCTAAACAACATGCTGAGTTCTCTAAACAACATGCTGAGTTCTCTAAACAACATGCTGAGGTCTCTAAACAACATGCTGAGTTCTCTAAACAACATGCTGAGGTCTCTGAGCAACATGCTGAGTTCTCTAAACAACATGCTGAGTTCTCTGAGCAACATGCTGAGTTCTCTAAACAACATGCTGAGGTCTCTGAGCAACATGCTGAGTTCTCTAAGTTCTCTAAGCAACATGCTGAGGTCTCTGAGCAACATGCTGAGTTCTCTAAACAACATGCTGAGTTCTCTAAACAACATGCTGAGGTCTCTAAACAACATGCTGAGGTCTCTGAGCAACATGCTGAGTTCTCTAAGTTCTCTAAGCAACATGCTGAGGTCTCTGAGCAACATGCTGAGTTCTCTAAACAACATGCTGAGTTCTCTAAACAACATGCTGAGGTCTCTAAGCAACATGCTGAGTTCTCTAAACAACATGCTGAGGTCTCTAAACAACATGCTGAGTTCTCTAAACAACATGCTGAGGTCTCTAAGCAACATGCTGAGTTCTCTAAACAACATGCTGAGTTCTCTAAACAACATGCTGAGGTCTCTAAACAACATGCTGAGTTCTCTAAGCAACATGCTGAGGTCTCTAAACAACATGCTGAGATCTCTGAGCAACATGCTGAGTTCTCTGAGCAACATGATGAGTTCTCTAAGCAACATGCTGAGGTCTCTAAACAACATGCTGAGGTCTCTAAACAACATGCTGAGTTCTCTGAGCATGTCTAGAAGCAGCGTCCCACTGCTCTCCCTTCCAGCAATACAATGCTGTGGTGGTTTTCGTGGTGAATGACTTCCCCCTTGTGTTAATGAGCCAGTACTGCATTACTGCGTTCAATAGACACGATGCCATCTTCCCATTGATTCGATACAGGGTCAATGTAGAGGATAGACATGAAAATATGATATTCTATTATACTGTATGTATTGACATATACAGTAGATATATTGTATGTATTGACATATACAGTAGATATATTGTATGTATTGACATATACAGTAGATATATTGTATGTATTGACATATACAGTAGATATATTGTATGTATTGACATATACAGTAGATATATTGTATGTATTGACATATACAGTAGATATATTGTATGTATTGACATATACAGTAGATATATTGTATGTATTGACATATACAGTAGATATATTGTATGTATTGACATATACAGTAGATATTTTTTTTTATTTATTTAACCTTTATTTAACCAGGTAGGCAAATTGAGAACACGTTCTCATTTACAATTGCGACCTGGCCAAGATAAAGCAAAGCAGTTCGACACATACAACAACACATAGTTACACATGGAGTAAAACAAACATATAGTCAATAATACAGTGAAAAAAAAATAAGTCTATATACAATGTGAGCAAGTGAGGTGAGATAAGGGGGTGAAGGCAAACAAATATATGTATAAATAAATAAAATAAATAAATAAAAATATAAAAGGCCATGGAGGTGAACTGAACACAACACAGCAAGTAAAATAAAACTAAAAAAAAAACCCTGGAATGGTTGGTTTGCAGCGGAAGAAAGTGCAAAGTAGAGACAGAAAATAATGGGGTGCAAAGGAGCAAAATAAATTAATAAAATAAATACAGTAGGTAAAGAGGTAGTTGTTTGGGCTAAATTGTAGATGGGTTATGTACAGGTGCAGTAATCTATGAGCTGCTCTGACAGCTGGTGCTTAAAGCTAGTGAGGGAGATAGGTGTTTCCAATTTCAGAGATTTTTGTAGTTCGTTCCAGTCATTGGCAGCAGAGAACTGGAAGGAGAGGCGTCCAAAGGAAGAATTGGTTTTGGGGGTGACTAGAGAGATATACCTGCTGGAGCGCGTGCTACAGATAGGTGCTGCTATGGTGACCAGCGAGCAGAGATAAGGGGGGACTTTACCTAGCAGGGTCTTGTAGATGACCTGGAACCAGTGGGTTTGGCGACGAGTATGAAGCGAGGGCCAGCCAACGAGAGTGTACAGGTCGCAGTGGTGGGTAGTATATGGGGCTTTGGTGACAAAACGGATGGCACTGTGATAGACTGCATCCAATTTATTGAGTAGGGTTTTGGAGGCTATTTTGTAAATGACATCACCGAAGTCGAGGATTGGTAGGATGGTCAGTTTTACAAGGGTATGTTTGGCAGCATGAGTAAAGGATGCTTTGTTGCGGAATAGGAAGCCAATTCTAGATTTGACTTTGGATTGGAGATGTTTGATGTGAGTCTGGAAGGAGAGTTTACAGTCTAACCAGACACCTAGGTATTTGTAGTTGTCCACATATTCTAAGTCAGAACCGTCCAAAGTAGTGATGTTGGACAGGCGGGCAGGGGCAGGCAGCGATCGGTTGAAGAGCATGCATTTGGTTTTACTTGTATTTAAGAGCAGTTGGAGGCCACGGAAGGAGAGTTGTATGGCATTGAAGCTCGCCTGGAGAGTTGTTAACACAGTGTCAAAAGAAGGGCCAGAAGTATACAGAATAGTGTCGTCTGCGTAGAGGTGGATCAGAGAATCACCAGCAGCAAGAGCGACATCATTGATGTATACAGAGAAGAGAGTCGGTCCAAGAATTGAACCCTGTGGCACCCCCATAGAGACTGCCAGAGGCCCGGACAACAGACCCTCCGATTTGACACACTGAACTCGATCAGAGAAGTAGTTGGTGAACCAGGCGAGGCAATCATTAGAGAAACCAAGGCTGTCGAGTCTGCCAATGAGGATGTGGTGATTGACAGAGTCAAAAGCCTTGGCCAGGTCAATGAATACGGCTGCACAGTATTGTTTCCTATCGATGGCGGTTACGATGTCGTTTATGACCTTGAGCGTGGCTGAGGTGCACCCATGACCAGCTCTGAAACCAGATTGCATAGCGGAGAAGGTGTGGTGGGATTCGAAATGGTCGGTAATCTGTTTGTTGACTTGGCTTTCGAAGACCTTAGAAAGGCAGGGTAGGATAGATATAGGTCTGTAGCAGTTAGGGTCAAGGGTGTCCCCCCCTTTGAAGAGGGGGATAACCGCAGCTGCTTTCCAATCTTTGGGGATCTCGGACGACACGAAAGAGAGGTTGAAGAGGCTAGTAATAGGGGTGGCAACAATTTCAGCAGATAGTTTTAGAAAGAAAGGGTCCAGATTATCTAGCCCGGCTGATTTGTAAGGGTCCAGATTTTGCAGCTCATTTAGGACATCAGCTGACTGTATTTGGGAGAAAGAGAAATGGGGGAAGCTTGGGCGAGTAGCAGAGGGGAGGGCAGTGCTGTTGTCCGGGGTAGGGGCAGCCAGATGGAAAGCATGGCCAGCGGTGGAAAAATGCTTATTGAAATTCTCAATTATAGTGGATTTGTCGGTGGTGACAGTGTTTCCTATCTTCAGAGCGGTTGGAAGCTGGGAGGAGGTGTTCTTATTCTCCATGGACTTTACGGTGTCCCAGAACTTTTTTGAATTTGTGTTGCAGGAAGCAAATTTCTGCTTGAAAAAGCTAGCCTTGGCTGTTCTAACTGCCTGTGTATATTGGTTTCTGGCTTCCCTGAAAAGTTGCATATCACGGGGGCTGTTCGATGCTAATGCAGAACGCCATAGGATGTTTTTCTGTTGGTTAAGGGCAGTCAGGTCAGGAGAGAACCAAGGGCTATATCTGTTCCTGGTTCTAAATTTCTTGAATGGGGCATGCTTATTCAAGATGGTGAGGAAGGCATTTTTAAAAAATGACCAGGCATCCTCTACTGACGGGATGAGATCGATATCCTTCCAGGATACCCCGGCCAGGTCGATTAGAAAGGCCTGCTCGCTGAAGTGTTTCAGGGAGCGTTTGACAGTGATGAGTGGAGGTCGTTTGACCGCTGACCCATTACGGATACAGGCAATGAGGCAGTGATCGCTGAGATCTTGGTTGAAAACAGCAGAGGTGTATTTGGAGGGCAAGTTTGTTAGGATGATATCTATGAGGGTACCCGAGTTTACGGAATTGGGGTGGTACCTGGTAGGTTCATTGATAATTTGTGTGAGATTGAGGGCATCAAGCTTAGATTGTAGGGTGGCTGGGGTTTTGAGCATGTTCAAATTTAGGTCGCCTAGCAGCACGAACTCTGAAGATAGATGGGGGGCAATCAGTTCACATATAGTGTCCAGAGCACAGCTGGGGGCAGAGGGTGGTCTATAGCAGGCGGCAACGGTGAGAGACTTGTTTTTAGAGAGGTGGATTTTTAAAAGTAGAAGTTCAAATTGTTTGGGAACAGACCTGGATAGTAAGACAGAACTCTGCAGGCAGTCTTTGCAGTAGATTGCAACACCGCCCCCTTTGGCCGTTCTATCTTGTCTGAAAATCTTGTAATTGGGGATGAAAATATCTGAGTTTTTGGTGGTCTTTCTAAGCCAGGATTCAGACACGGCTAAAACATCCGGGTTGGCAGAGTGTGCTAAAGCAGTGAACAAAACAAACTTAGGGAGGAGGCTTCTAATGTTAACATGCATGAAGCCAAGGCTATTACGGTTACAGAAGTCATCAAAAGAGAGCGCCTGGGGAATAGGAGTGGAGCCAGGTACTGCAGGGCCTGGATTCACCTCTACATCACCAGAGGAACAGAGGAGGAGTAGGATAAGGGTACGGCTAAAAGCTATGAGAATTGGTCGCCTAGAGCTACTGGAGCAGAGAGTAAGAGGAGGTTTCTGGGGGCGATAAAATAGTTTAAAGGAATAATGTACAGACAAAGGTATGGTAGGATGTGAATACAGTGGAGGTAGACCTAGGTATTGAGTGATGATGAGAGAGATATTGTCTCTAGAAACATCATTGAAACCAGGTGATGTCATCGCATATGTGGGTGGTGGAACTGAGAGGTTGGATATGGTATAGTGAACAGGGCTAGAATCTCTACAGTGAAATAAGCCAATAAACATTAACCAGAACAGCAATGGACAAGGCATATTTACATTAAGGAGAGGCATGCTTAATCGGGTGATCAATAAGGGTCCAGTGAGTAGAGGTTGGTTGGGGTCGTGGCGATCCAGACAGCTGGCCGGGTATGTGGCTCTCGGTAGCAGCATGGGATGGAGGTCTGTTTGTAGATACCTCGTGCGTTTCCGTCGGTAAGTTAGTGGGGTTCCGTGTAGTGGGGTTCCGTGTGGAAGAGGGGATCAATCCAAATTGGCAGAATAGATATAGTGACCCAAGGAGAAAAAATAAATAAATAAAAAATAAAAATAAAAATAAATAATAGTTGTCCGGTATGCTTATTCAGGTAGCAGCCGATAAGACAGCTAACGATTAGCGGGCCTCAGGTGAGCGTTCAGGTAACGTCGGGACGGAGGTGCCAGTTGGATAAATCCCTCGGGCAGATAACGTCGGCAGTCAGACGTGAAGGCCCGGTGGGGTTCCGTATCTGCAGCAGCAACAAAAGAAACGTGTCCGGATGGTGATGGAACTCCTCAGCTGGCTAGCTCCAGGATGATTTGAGTATGCTCCGGGGTCGACGTAAGCCAATCGTCACACGGTTTGCAGCTAGCTAGCTGCGAAGTCAAGGTGCAAGTGACCAGAGCCTGCGGCTGGAATCCGGGGAAACTGAGAGAGAAGAAAAGTCCCGGAATGCTCCGGTCCGAGTCGCGTTGCACAAAAGTGCCGGTAGATTATCGAGCTAGAGGAATAGCTGATGACCACAACACGAGGGCAGCTGAAAACCAACGCTAGCCAGCAAACCGGCTAATTTCGGGGCAGCTACAGATTAGCTTCTGGCTAGCTATCGGAGTAGCTACTGGTTAGCTTTCAGGCTAGCTTCTGAATTAGCCCCTGGCTGGCTTCCACGATGGATTTTCAGTTTGAGGTAAATATTACTTTTTAGTAATTGGTGAAGCGGGTTGCAGGAAAGCTTTTGCAGGAAAGCTTTTGTAGTTGAGTTCTTGGATAATAAAATAAATAAAAGATAAGTGAAGAGAGGTGTAAATATATATACAGGACACAAACAATACGGAACAGAAAAAGACGTCTGAACTGCTAAGCAACCTTGGGGGAGTGCATATATTGTATGCATTGACATATACAGTAGATATATTGTATGTATTGACATATACAGTAGATATATTGTATGCATTGACATATACAGTAGATATATTGTATGCATTGACATATACAGTAGATATATTGTATGCATTGACATATACAGTAGATATATTGTATGCATTGACATATACAGTAGATATATTGTATGCATTGACATATACAGTAGATATATTGTATGTATTGACATATACAGTAGATATATTGTATGTATTGACATATACAGTAGATATATTGTATGTATTGACATATACAGTAGATATATTGTATGTATTGACATATACAGTAGATATATTGTATGTATTGACATATACAGTAGATATACTGTATGTATGGACATATACAGTAGATATATTGTATGTATTGACATATACAGTAGATATACTGTATGTATGGACATATACAGTAGATATACTGTATGTATTGACATATACAGTAGATATATTGTATGTATGGACATATACAGTAGATATACTGTATGTATTGACATATACAGTAGATATATTGTATGTATTGACATATACAGTAGATATATTGTATGTATTGACATATACAGTAGATATATTGTATGTATTGACATATACAGTAGATATATTGTATGTATTGACATATACAGTAGATATATTGTATGTATTGACATATACAGTAGATATATTGTATGTATTGACATATACAGTAGATATATTGTATGTATTGACATATACAGTAGATATATTGTATGTATTGACATATACAGTAGATATACTGTATGTATTGACATATACAGTAGATATATTGTATGTATTGACATATACAGTAGATATATTGTATGTATTGACATATACAGTAGATATATTGTATGTATTGACATATACAGTAGATGTATTGTATGTATTGACAACATAATTTATATTGTCATGTCCTTATATGACATGTATTCTGTGTGTATAACCTGCAGGTAAGATAAATCCTCCTGCATCCCCCTCCTCGTCTGAGAATCCTCCTGCATCCCCCTCCTCGTCTGAGAATCCTTCTGCATCCCCCTCCTCGTCTGAGAATCCTTCTGCATCCCCCTCCTCGTCTGAGAATCCTTCTGCATCCCCCTCCTCGTCTGAGAATCCTCCTGCATCCCCCTCCTCGTCTGAGAATCCTTCTGCATCCCCCTCCTCGTCTGAGAATCCTTCTGCATCCTCCTCCTCGTCGGAGAATCCTTCTGCATCCTCCTCCTCGTCGGAGAATCCTTCGCCCCTCTTGGACCTGGGCAATGACGACTCGGGGGGCAGCGGGCGCCCCAAAAACTTCATGCAGACCCTGATGGACGACTACGAGACTCACAAAGTGAAGCGCCGGGAGAAAGGAGAGGACAACAGCGTGAGTAGTAATAGTACTATCCACGTTCTCTTGTGCTGCTGTTACTGCGCTGTCGTTTAGTGACCTACATCGCCTGGGTACCACACCTGGTTGTACTATCATTACACTGCTTGCCATATGCCAAATGTTTGGTGACAAGGAATGTTAGCACAAATAGGTTTGTTATCCAGGCTAAACCTACAGTAAGCCTACTCTAGCAGCCTTTATCTAGCCAGGTCCCAGATATTTTGGGAGAGTTTGTCCTGAATGACTATAGGAGTTGGCAAAACAGCACAAACTGCTGCACGTACTGAGACAGAGCCACTGTTTCCCTCGCTCAGATTATTGGCTACACGTACTGAGACAAAGAGGTACTGTCTCCCTCGCTCAGATTATTGGCTACACGTACTGAGACAGAGAGGAACTGTTTCCCTCGCTCAGATTATTGGCTACACGTACTGAGACAGAGAGGAACTGTTTCCCTCGCTCAGATTATTGGCTACACGTACTGAGACAGAGAGGAACTGTTTCCCTCGCTCAGATTATTTCTCCGGTGAGATTCAACTTGAGAATTGAAGGAAAATTATGAAAGCACAGAAAGATAAAAGATAAAAGATAAAAATTATGGCAACTTCCAGAGGACGTCCTCCAACCTATCAGAGTTCTTGCAGCATGAACTGACCTGTTGTCCATCCACCCAATCAAAGGATCAGATAATTAATCTAGTACTGAAAGCATAAGCTACAGCTAGCTAGCACTGCAGTGTATAAAATGTGGTGAGTAGTTGACTCAAAGAGAGAGAGAGACAATAGTTTAACAGTTTTAAACAAATGCATTTCTTAAAACATTAAGGAGAAGCAAGAGAGAGAGAGAAAGAGATATTTCATATTTTTCACCTTCACTTAGCTAGCGAATGCAGTTAGCTAGTTTAGCCTACTCAAAAGTCCACAAGCGAAGGAAAAGGTGAGAGGAGGAAAGCGCGTAGATGTGAGAAGAAACTACACAATGATCAAAGAGATCATTTTGTATGTGGCTGCTATGAAAGTGAACTGTGTTTGAATGTGGTCAGGGGTGTATTCATTGTAAGTGATCATGCTGTTTGTATGTGGCTGCTATGAAAGTGAACTGTGTTTGCGTGTGGTCAGGGGTGTATTCATTCCGCTGATTCTGTTGAAAAACATTTCTTAAACGGAAGCAAACGGAACGAAACGGGGATAAACATACATGAATTTGTCCAATAGAAACACTTTGTTAGCAACCTTCGGACTATTGATTACACCCCAGATCAGCTGGATGCAGGCCAGTGTGAAAGGTGGTATTAAACGTCTGTCACCTTGATTACTCAAACTTCTCTTGACCTGCACATACGTTGTAAACTTTCATTCATAGGCTAGGTTGTAGCAACCTCATGATGGGTATAGGGAACATTAGAGTATCATGTAGTAGCCTAAACCTGTCACTGTTACATTGTACTGGGTGAATATGAATGACAGTAACCTAAACCTATCACTGTTACATTGAACTGGGTGAATATGAATGACAGTAACCTAAACCTATCACTGTTACATTGAACTGGGTGAATATGAATGACAGTAACCTAAACCTATCACTGTTACATTGAACTGGGTGAATATGAATGACAGTAACCTAAACCTATCACTGTTACATTGAACTGGGTGAATATGAATGACAGTAACCTAAACCTATCGCTGTTACATTGAACTGGGTGAATATGAATGACAGTAACCTAAACCTATCACTGTTACATTGAACTGGGTGAATATGAATGACAGTAACCTAAACCTATCACTGTTACATTGAACTGGGTGAATATGAATGACAGTAACCTAAACCTATCACTGTTACATTGAACTGGGTGAATATGAATGACAGTAACCTAAACCTATCACTGTTACATTGAACTGGGTGAATATGAATGACAGTAACCTAAACCTATCACTGTTACATTGAACTGGGTGAATATGAATGACAGTAACCTAAACCTATCACTGTTACATTGAACTGGGTGAATATGAATGACAGTAACCTAAACCTATCACTGTTACATTGAACTGGGTGAATATGAATGACAGTAACCTAAACCTATCACTGTTACATTGAACTGGGTGAATATGAATGACAGTAACCTAAACCTATCACTGTTACATTGAACTGGGTGAATATGAATGACAGTAACCTAAACCTATCACTGTTACATTGAACTGGGTGAATATGAATGACAGTAACCTAAACCTATCAATGTTACATTGAACTGGGTGAATATGAATGACAGTAACCTAAACCTATCAATGTTACATTGAACTGGGTGAATATGAATGACAGTAACCTAAACCTATCACTGTTACATTGAACTGGGTGAATATGAATGACAGTAACCTAAACCTATCACTGTTACATTGAACTGGGTGAATACGAATGACAGTAACCTAAACCTATCACTGTTACATTGAACTGGGTGAATATGAATGACAGTAACCTAAACCTATCACTGTTACATTGAACTGGGTAAATATGAATGACAGTAACCTAAACCTATCACTGTTACATTGAACTGGGTGAATATGAATGACAGTAACCTAAACCTATCACTGTTACATTGAACTGGGTGAATATGAATGACAGTAACCTAAACCTATCACTGTTACATTGAACTGGGTGAATATGAATGACAGTAACCTAAACCTATCACTGTTACATTGAACTGGGTGAATACGAATGACAGTAACCTAAACCTATCACTGTTACATTGAACTGGGTGAATATGAATGACAGTCATCCAATATGCTGTAATAGAAATAAGGCCGTTCTCATGAAAATAAAATAATCCTCCCTCATCATAAACGGCACCAACCGCCACTGAATCTGAGGTACCCAAAATATTTTCAGGTATGGAATTGCCCTGCTACAGTTTTTAGGCTTTTATGGTGGTCATTACTGTGGCGGATTAATCAGAATTAGTTGGGTAACATAGATAAGATGTTTTATTAAAATATCTTGTAATACCAGAGACTCAGTTCAACTTTATTTATTTAAGGGAAATGAATGATCCCCAGGTACTGCCTAGTGCCCTGAAGCCCCGTTTCTACTCCCTGTTGACTGACTTGTTGTTTGTTGTCTGGGTTACCAGGTGTTGGAGGCCACCCGCGTCACCCGCAGGAAAAGCAACATGGCGCTGAGGTGGGAGGCGGGGCTTTACACTAACGAGGACGGAGAAGAGGAGGAAGAGGAGGAAGAGGAGTAGTCGACTACCAGGGACGGAAGGAGGAGGAGGGATTTTTTCTAAAGTATTCTGATCACATGACCCGTCACATGATCTACTGGATGGACCAACCTGGAGCATCAGCCAGCCCTGCCAACACTGAAACAGAGAGACCCGTGGGATACGGCTGGTTGCCAAGCGACGGACAAGTAACCGTGACGACAGCAACAGTGCGTTCCCGGGCAGGTCATGTCCCTAGGTTCCATTTTGGAATGTTTAGATTTTTCCAGATAAAAGGTGTGTAAAGGACTGTGTGAACTATGCAGATGATGACAACGACGATGAGACTCTTGTGGTATTGAAGTGGATATTATTGGAGGATTGATTTGACACAGAGACATTACGCCTGCCAAGTGATCCTAGAGTGGTGTCAGGGAGGATGTCAGACTGAATTGAATCACTGGAGAGAAAATAAACTGCATTCCCTATGGCCCCCTATTCCCTATGTAGTGCACTAGATTTAAACAGAGTAGTGAACTAGATAGGGAATAGGGGAGCCATTTTTCTGTTGAAGCCCCAGGTTTGGCCTTTCTCCAGATTACAGTTTCATCCAACAGAAAACTATGTTACTGGGACTTGATCCCTTTTTGGCGACTGCATGACGATATTTAACCTCATATAATACCAGTATTTATCTAAAAGCTAAGACAGTGGCGTATATAAATAGATATTGCTATCACTCTTCTTCTTCAGTGATTTAAATGAGTTGATATTTCTAAAGCAATAACAATGGAAGTCGTTTCCTCTTTCCTGACGATGATGTCGATGATGTACTGTAGCCTCGAACCATTCATACGAGCTCGTCTAAAAGTGTACAGTGCATTCGGCTGTATTTAGACCCCTGGACTTCTCCCACATGTTATTGCCTTATTCTAAAATCGATTAAAAAAATGTTTTTCATCAATCTCCACACTATCTACACCCAATAATGACAAAGCAAAAAATATATATTTTTTAGATTTCAGCAAATGTATTAAAAAAAAAATTAAATGAAATATCACATGTATATAAGTATTCAGACCCTTTACTCAGTACTTTTGTTGACCATCGGGTTCTTGGTCACCTCCCTGACCAAGGCCCTTCTCCCCACATGCTCAGTTTGGCTGGGCGGCCAGCTCTAGGAAGAGTCTTGGTGGTTCCAAACTTCTTCCATGTAAGAATGATGGAGGCCACTGTGTTCTTGGGGACCTTCAATGCTGCAGACATTTTTTGGTACCCTTCCTCAGATCTGTGCCTCGACACAATCCTGTCTCGGAGCGCTATGGACAATTCCTTCGACCTCATCACTTGGTTTTTGCTCTGACATGCACTGTCAACTGTGGGACCTTATATAGACAGGTGTGTGCCTTTCCAAATCATGTCCAATCAATTGAATTTACCAGAGGTGGACTCCAATCAAGTTGTAGAAAAATCTCAAGGATGATCAATGGAAACAGGATGCACCTGAGCTCAATTTCGAGACTCATAGCAAAGGGTCTGAATACTTATGTAAATAAGATATTTCTGTTTTTTTATATTTAATACATTTTTTAACAAAAAAATGAAAATAAAATACAGAAATATCTAATTTACATAATTATTCACACACCTGAGTCAATACTTTGTGGACATTTGGCGGTGATTACAGCTGTGACTCTTTCTGGGTAAGTCTCTATGCCCATTATTCTTTTTTAAATTCTTCAAGCTCTGTCAAGTTGATTGTTGCTCATTGTTCTCCCAGTGTCTCCCCGCTGGAAAGCAGAATGAATCAGGTTTTCCTCAAGGATTTTGCCTGTAGCTATTTTCATTTTTTAATTTATTTTACAAAAAACTCCTTAGTCCTTGCCGATGACAAGCAAACCCATAACATGATGCAGCCACCACCATGCTTGAACATATTAAGAGTGGTACTCAGTGATGTGTTGTGTTGGATTTGCCCCAAACATAACGCTTTGTATTCAGGACAGAAGTTAATTTCTTTGCCACATTTTTGTCAGTTTTACTTAAGTGCTTTGTTGCAAACAGGATGCATGTTTTGAAATATTTTCATTCTTTTCAAGCGTCCTTCTTTTCACTCTGTCATTTGGGTTAGTATTGTTGACCCATCTTCAGTTTTCTCCAATCACAGCCATTAAACTCTGTAACTGTTTTAGAGTAACCATTGGCCTCATGTTAAAATCTCGGAGCGGTTTCCTTCCTCTCCAGCAACTGAGTTAGAAAGGACGCATGTATCTTTTTAGTGACTGGGTGTACTGATACACCATCCGAAGCCTAATTAATAACTTCATTTTTTACACATCAACCAATCGGGGCCCTTCTCTGTGAGGCATTGAAACACCTCCCTGGTCTTATTGGTTCAATCTGTGCCTGAAATTCACTACTCGAATAAGGGTCCTTACAGATAATTGTATGTGTGGGGTACAGAGATGGGGTAGTTCTTAAGAAATCATGTTAACCACCTCCTAGTACAGAACTTTACATATACAGACTAGTTAACCACCTCCCAGTAGATGGACCCACACAGAACTTTATATATACAGACTAGTTAACAACCTCCTAGTAGATGGACCCACACAGAACTTTATATATACAGACTAGTTAACCACCTCCTAGTAGATGGACCCACACAGAACTTTATATATACAGACTAGTTAACCACCTCCTAGTAGATGGACCCACACAGAACTTTATATATACAGACTAGTTAACAACCTCCCAGTAGATGGACCCACACAGAACTTTATATATACAGACTAGTTAACAACCTCCTAGTAGATGGACCCACACAGAACTTTATATATACAGACTAGTTAACCACCTCCTAGTAGATGGACCCACACAGAACTTTATATCTACAGACTAGTTAACCACCTCCTAGTAGATGGACCCACACAGAACTTTATATATACAGACTAGTTAACCACCTCCCAGTAGATGGACCCACACAGAACTTTATATATACAGACTAGTTAACCACCTCCTAGTAGATGGACCCACACAGAACTTTATATATACAGACTAGTTAACAACCTCCTAGTAGATGGAACACAGAACTTTATATATACAGACTAGTTAACCACCTCCTAGTAGATGGACCCACACAGAACTTTATATATACAGACTAGTTAACCACCTCCTAGTAGATGGACCCACACAGAACTTTATATATACAGACTAGTTAACCACCTCCTAGTAGATGGACCCACACAGAACTTTATATATACAGACTAGTTAACCACCTCCTAGTAGATGGACCCACACAGAACTTTATATATACAGACTAGTTAACCACCTCCTAGTAGATGGACCCACACAGAACTTTATATCTACAGACTAGTTAACCACCTCCTAGTAGATGGACCCACACAGAACTTTATATATACAGACTAGTTAACCACCTCCCAGTAGATGGACCCACACAGAACTTTATATATACAGACTAGTTAACAACCTCCTAGTAGATGGAACACAGAACTTTATATATACAGACTAGTTAACCAACTCCTAGTAGATGGACCCACACAGAACTTTATATATACAGACTAGTTAACAACCTCCTAGTAGATGGAACACAGAACTTTATATATACAGACTAGTTAACCACCTCCTAGTAGATGGACCCACACAGAACTTTATATATACAGACTAGTTAACAACCTCCTAGTAGATGGAACACAGAACTTTATATATACAGACTAGTTAACAACCTCCTAGTAGATGGAACACAGAACTTTATATATACAGACTAGTTAACCACCTCCTAGTAGATGGACCCACACAGAACTTTATATATACAGACTAGTTAACCACCTCCTAGTAGATGGACCCACACAGAACTTTATATATACAGACTAGTTAACCACCTCCTAGTAGATGGACCCACACAGAACTTTATATCTACAGACTAGTTAACCACCTCCTAGTAGATGGACCCACACAGAACTTTATATATACAGACTAGTTAACCACCTCCCAGTAGATGGACCCACACAGAACTTTATATATACAGACTAGTTAACAACCTCCTAGTAGATGGAACACAGAACTTTATATCTACAGACTAGTTAACCACCTCCTAGTAGATGGACCCACACAGAACTTTATATATACAGACTAGTTAACCACCTCCTAGTAGATGGACCCCCACAGAACTTTATATATACAGACTAGTTAACCACCTCCTAGTAGATGGACCCCCACAGAACTTTATATCTACAGACTAGTTAACCACCTCCTAGTAGATGGACCCACACAGAACTTTATATATACAGACTAGTTAACCACCTCCCAGTAGATGGACCCACACAGAACTTTATATATACAGACTAGTTAACAACCTCCTAGTAGATGGACCCACACAGAACTTTATATATACAGACTAGTTAACAACCTCCTAGTAGATGGACCCACACAGAACTTTATATATACAGACTAGTTATATATACAGACTAGTTAACCACCTCCCAGTAGATGGACCCACACAGAACTTTATATATACAGACTAGTTAACAACCTCCTAGTAGATGGAACACAGAACTTTATATATACAGACTAGTTAACAACCTCCTAGTAGATGGACCCACACAGAACTTTCTGCAATGCCGCATCTTCAGTAACCGAGTATTCGAGACACCATCTTCTTATGAACCAGTTGCTATTAAATGAAGGTGTTTGGACAGAAAACCTGCGGCTACGGTAGGTTTTCTAGGCTAATCTGAGCTGGCACCTCTGTTCCAAGATAGTCGGAGATGGAGGGGACTGTGGAGCCATTATCCTGACGGCTCTTGTGGGAGGATGGGTAGACTCTGGACACAGAGATAACTGGAGCTAGGCAGCATCATCACTGTTGGCTTGCTGGCAGCCTCGCTGGTTTGATGATGCTACTCATCACTCTCCATTGGCTTTGATTGGCTACTTTTTGTCCATTGTCCATTGTCTGAAGAAACCTATTGTGGTGAAACGTC
The DNA here is from genome assembly GCF_045679555.1 of Salvelinus alpinus. Taxonomy (NCBI): domain Eukaryota; kingdom Metazoa; phylum Chordata; class Actinopteri; order Salmoniformes; family Salmonidae; genus Salvelinus; species Salvelinus alpinus. The sequence goes on along the minus strand of NC_092103.1, from coordinate 50,368,311 downwards.
ATGAGCGCATTTTTAAAAATGTACCTTTAATCTTTTTAGAAACTTTTAAAAGAACCACATGGATTCTGACTGGGGACTCAGCTAAAACTAGACAAAAATTATTTTTGTCTTTTTGGGACCAAATGAATTGATACCAACAGTGGACAATTCCTAGCAAAAACATGGGGCTCCAACTGTCAAGAGGAGAATAGAGGGAGTTTTCCCCTTGGAGAACCCAGAGTGCAACACTGAAGAAAAACATATTGGAGAATAACAACAATCTCAATCTGAAGCTCTAAAGAAAAAAGGGGAATTGTGAGAATCAGGAATACCATTCTTCCTCCCGCCCCACCTATTGTCCCTGTATAAATCAGGAACACCATTCTTCCTCCCGCCCCACCTATTGTCCCTGTATAAATCAGGAACACCATTCTTCCTCCTGCCCACCTATTGTCCCTGTATAAATCAGGAATACCATTCTTCCTCCTGCCCCACCTATTGTCCCTGTATAAATCAGGAACCCCATTCTTCCTCCTGCCCACCTATTGTCCCTGTATAAATCAGGAACACCATTCTTCCTCCTGCCCCACCTATTGTCCCTGTATAAATCAGGAACACCATTCTTCCTCCTGCCCCACCTATTGTCCCTGTATAAATCAGGAACACCATTCTTCCTCCTGCCCCACCTATTGTCCCTGTATAAATCAGGAACACCATTCTTCCTCCTGCCCACCTATTGTCCCTGTATAAATCAGGAACCCCATTCTTCCTCCTGCCCACCTATTGCCCCTGTATAAATCAGGAACACCATTCTTCCTCCTGCCCACCTATTGTCCCTGTATAAATCAGGAACACCATTCTTCCTCCTGTCCCACCTATTGTCCCTGTATAAATCAGGAATACCATTCTTCCTCCTGCCCCACCTATTGTCCCTGTATAAATCAGGAACCCCATTCTTCCTCCTGCCCACCTATTGTCCCTGTATAAATCAGGAACACCATTCTTCCTCCTGCCCACCTATTGTCCCTGTATAAATCAGGAACACCATTCTTCCTCCTGCCCCACCTATTGTCCCTGTATAAATCCGGAACACCATTCTTCCTCCTGCCCCACCTATTGTCCCTGTATAAATCAGGAACCCCATTCTTCCTCCTGCCCACCTATTGTCCCTGTATAAATCAGGAACACCATTCTTCCTCCTGCCCACCTATTGTCCCTGTATAAATCAGGAACACCATTCTTCCTCCTGTCCCACCTATTGTCCCTGTATAAATCAGGAATACCATTCTTCCTCCTGCCCCACCTATTGTCCCTGTATAAATCAGGAACCCCATTCTTCCTCCTGCCCACCTATTGTCCCTGTATAAATCAGGAACACCATTCTTCCTCCTGCCCACCTATTGTCCCTGTATAAATCAGGAACACCATTCTTCCTCCTGTCCCACCTATTGTCCCTGTATAAATCAGGAATACCATTCTTCCTCCTGCCCCACCTATTGTCCCTGTATAAATCAGGAACCCCATTCTTCCTCCTGCCCACCTATTGTCCCTGTATAAATCAGGAACACCATTCTTCCTCCTGCCCCACCTATTGTCCCTGTATAAATCAGGAACACCATTCTTCCTCCTGCCCCACCTATTGTCCCTGTATAAATCAGGAACACCATTTCTTCCTCCTGCCCCACCTATTGTCCCTGTATAAATCAGGAACACCATTCTTCCTCCTGCCCACCTATTGTCCCTGTATAAATCAGGAACACCATTCTTCCTCCTGCCCCACCTATTGTCCCTGTATAAATCAGGAACACCATTCTTCCTCCTGCCCCACCTATTGTCCCTGTATAAATCAGGAACACCATTCTTCCTCCTGCCCCACCTATTGTCCCTGTATAAATCAGGAACCCCATTCTTCCTCCTGCCCACCTATTGTCCCTGTATAAATCAGGAACACCATTCTTCCTCCTGCCCACCTATTGTCCCTGTATAAATCAGGAACACCATTCTTCCTCCTGTCCCACCTATTGTCCCTGTATAAATCAGGAATACCATTCTTCCTCCTGCCCACCTATTGTCCCTGTATAAATCAGGAACCCCATTCTTCCTCCTGCCCACCTATTGTCCCTGTATAAATCAGGAACACCATTCTTCCTCCTGCCCACCTATTGTCCCTGTATAAATCAGGAACCCCATTCTTCCTCCTGCCCACCTATTGTCCCTGTATAAATCAGGAACCCCATTCTTCCTCCTGCCCACCTATTGTCCCTGTATAAATCAGGAACACCATTCTTCCTCCTGCCCCACCTATTGTCCCTGTATAAATCAGGAACACCATTCTTCCTCCTGCCCCACCTATTGTCCCTGTATAAATCAGGAACCCCATTCTTCCTCCTGCCCACCTATTGTCCCTGTATAAATCAGGAACACCATTCTTCCTCCTGCCCCACCTATTGTCCCTGTATAAATCAGGAACACCATTCTTCCTCCTGCCCCACCTATTGTCCCTGTATAAATCAGGAACACCATTCTTCCTCCTGCCCACCTATTGTCCCTGTATAAATCAGGAACACCATTCTTCCTCCTGCCCACCTATTGTCCCTGTATAAATCAGGAACCCCATTCCTCCTCCTGCCCCACCTATTGTCCCTGTATAAATCAGGAACACCATTCTTCCTCCTGCCCCACCTATTGTCCCTGTATAAATCAGGAACACCATTCTTCCTCCTGCCCACCTATTGTCCCTGTATAAATCAGGAACACCATTCTTCCTCCTGCCCCACCTATTGTCCCTGTATAAATCAGGAACACCATTCTTCCTCCCGCCCCACCTATTGTCCCTGTATAAATCAGGAACACCATTCTTCCTCCCGCCCCACCTATTGTCCCTGTATAAATCAGGAACACCATTCTTCCTCCCGCCCCACCTATTGTCCCTGTATAAATCAGGAACACCATTCTTCCTCCCGCCCCACCTATTGTCCCTGTATGAACCCTGTCTAACCACCCGTTTAGTGACCTTGTTCCATCAATATGTCCATGCTACTTCACAACCTATTTGAGTTCTTGACCAGCAATGTCCCATTGGGCTCAACAAAGCCGAGATGAGGTAATCTCTTTAAGTACTAACCCTAGTAATGTATAATCTCTTTAAGTACTGACCCTAACCCTAGTAATGTATAATCTCTTTAAGTACTGACCCTAGTAATGTATAATCTCTTTAAGTACTGACCCTAGTAATGTATAATCTCTTTAAGTACTGACCCTAACCCTAGTAATGTATAATCTCTTTAAGTACTGACCCTAACCCTAGTAATGTATAATCTCTTTAAGTACTGACCCTAGTAATGTATAATCTCTTTAAGTACTGACCCTAGTAATGTATAATCTCTTTAAGTACTAACCCTAGTAATGTATAATCTCTTTAAGTACTGACCCTAACCCTAGTAATGTATAATCTCTTTAAGTACTGACCCTAACCCTAGTAATGTATAATCTCTTTAAGTACTGACCCTAACCCTATATCTACAGATATGTTCTGAGTTTCATCAAATAACTAATCAGAACGTGCAGCGATCGTTCTGTGCTGCACTAGACCATCCCACTGAAGGCTTGCTGCCTTTATCCCGGGAGGTGCAGGAACAGATGGAGAGCTTTGGACTTCAGCTTTCTGCCATTCTGAAGAACTATGATGAAATGGGTTGTTACATTCTAATGTACATATTTGGCCAGTTTCCTTGGTCTGTGTGGCCACTCCCCCTATGTATTATTTTATTAAATGTTTTATCTTTTTCCAAACCCAACCTGCAGTGGACATCAAATAGGTTTGTGGTGAAATGGTAGTAAAAGGGGTGTTGTGTCTCCATTAGGGATTGGGCCTATAGACGTATTGGTTTAAACCACAGAGCCTATAGATAGGCATATTAGTTTAAATCACCGTGTCTATAGATAGACATATTAGTTTAAATCACAGTGTCTATGGACGTATTGGTTTAAACCACAGAGCCTATAGATAGACATATTAGTTTAAATCACAGTGTCAATGGACGTATTGGTTTAAACCACAGAGCCTATAGATAGGCATATTAGTTTAAATCACCGTGTCTATAGATAGACATATTAGTTTAAATCACAGTGTCTATGGACGTATTGGTTTAAACCACAGAGCCTATAGATAGACATATTAGTTTAAATCACAGTGTCAATGGACGTATTGGTTTAAACCACAGAGCCTATAGATAGACATATTAGTTTAAATCACAGTGTCTATGGACGTATTGGTTTAAACCACAGAGCCTATAGATAGACATATTAGTTTAAATCACAGTGTCTATGGACGTATTGGTTTAAACCACAGAGCCTATAGATAGACATATTAGTTTAAATCACAGTGTCTATGGACGTATTGGTTTAAACCACAGAGCCCCCAGTGCTCTTGAGATCCCTAGTGGGGGCTGCCCCTAAAGAACGGCCATCTTGGGTTATTGTTCTTCAGATCTCATATTATCACTATGTGAGATTACTTTGAATCTTCTCAAAGGACACATTCCACTCACCCCGACACAATTAAACCAATTCAAGAGACAAAAGGCACAGATCAAACTCTTTGCCAGTCATTGGTGTCCCACAGCCCCTCTATTAGTCAATGATAACAGTCATTGGTGTCCCACAGCCCGTCCTCTATGTTGTGAGCCAATCTTGTCATTCTATTAAGTCTCAACTATTATTTTTGTAACTTTCCAAAGGCTTTGCAGAGGTTAAGAAGACGCATGTAAACTCTAAAGAAACATCATTTAACATTTGAGGCCAGATTTGAAAAGGAAAGGATAAATCCCCAAGCTCAGGTTTGTCAGTTGTTTAGAATGAGGATACTGGGGATGGTTGAATCGTTATCTTATTGTATCCTGAGATGTCAGACACTGAGGCTGCCAGTACCTCTGAGGCTGCCAGTACCTCTGAGGCTGCCAGTACCTCTGAGGCTGCCAGTACCTCTGAGGCTGCCAGTACCTCTGAGGCTGCCAGTACCTCTGAGGCTGCCAGTACCTCTGAGACTGCCAGTACCTCTGAGACTGCCAGTACCTCTGAGGCTGCCAGTACCTCTGAGACTGCCAGTACCTCGGAGACTGCCAGTACCTAGGTCTATAAACACAACAGAATAGTACAGGTCTATGTACACAACAGAATAGTACAGGTCTATGTAGACAACAGAATAGTACAGGTCTATAAACACAACAGAATAGTACAGGTCTATGTAGATAACAGAATAGTACAGGTCTATGTAGACAACAGAATAGTACAGGTCTATGTAGACAACAGAATAGTACAGGTCTATAAACACAACAGAATAGTACAGGTCTATGTAGATAACAGAATAGTACAGGTCTATGTAGACAACAGAATAGTACAGGTCTATAAACACAACAGAATAGTACAGGTCTATAAACACAACAGAATAGTACAGGTCTATAAACACAACAGAATAGTACAGGTCACATTACTTTAGACCAGAGCTCTGGGTCCTAGCTTCAACGAAGTACTGAGTAAAGGGTCTGAATACTTATGTAAATGTGATATATATATATTTTATTTTATATAAATTTGCACACATAAAATAAACTGTTTTTGATTTGTAATTATTGGTTATTGTGTGTAGATTGATGAGGGGAAAAAACATACATTTTAGAATAAGGCTGTAACGTTACAAAATGTGGAAAAAGTCAAGGGGTCTGAATACTTTCTGAATACTTTGTATATCAGTATATTAGACTCTCTCTCGATGCAGTGATGTTGTTTTCATCAATTTTGGTTTAACACTGCCATCAAGTGGTGATTGACCAAACTGCACCACTGTTAAGATATAAAAAGCGAGAGAGATTGGGAGAGAGAGATAGAGAGCAGAGAGAGAGCAGAGAGAGAGAGCAGAGAGAGAGCAGAGAGAGAGCAGAGAGAGAGCAGAGAGAGAGAGCAGAGAGAGAGCAGATAGAGAGCAGAGAGAGAACAGATAGAGAGCAGATAGAGAACAGATAGAGAGAGCAGAGAGAGAGCAGCGAGAGAGAGCAGAGAGAGAGCAGAGAGAGAGAGCAGAGAGAGAGCAGAGAGAGAGCAGAGAGAGAGAGACTAGAGAGAGAGCAGAGAGAGAGCAGAGAGAGAAGTCGAGAGAGAGAGTAGAGAGCCTTAGAGAGAGAGAGAGCAGAGAGAGAGAGAGCAGAGAGAGAGATAGAGATAGAGAGAGAGCAGAGAGAGAGCAGAGGAGAGAGAGAGAGACTAGAGAGAGAGCAGAGAGAGAGCAGAGAGAGAGCAGAGAGAGAGAGAGATAGAGCAAGCTGGTCCTGGGGCTCTGTTCACAAACACACCCCACAGAGCCCCAGGACAACAGCACAATTAGACCCAACCAAATCATGAGAAAACAAAAAGATAATTACTTGACACATTGGAAAGAATTAACAAACAAACAGAGCAAACTAGAATGCTATTTGGCCCTAAACAGAGAGTACACAGTGGCAGAATACCTGACCACTGTGACTGACCCAAACTTAAGGAAAGCTTTGACTATGTACAGACTCAGTGAGCATAGCCTTGCTATTGAGAAAGGCCGCCGTAGGCAGACATGGCTCTCAAGAGAAGACAGGCTATGTGCTCACTGCCCACAAAATGAGGTGGAAACTGAGCTGCACTTCCTAACCTCCTGCCCAATGTATGACCATATTAGAGACACATATTTCCCTCAGATCACACAGATCCACAAAGAATTCGAAAACAAATCCAATTTTGATAAACTCCCATATCTACTGGGTGAAATTCCACAGTGTGCCATCACAGCAGCAAGATTTGTGACCTGTTGCCACAAGAAAAGGGCAACCAGTGAAGAACAAACACCATTGTAAATACAACCCATATTTATGTTTATTTATTTTAACTTGTGTGCTTTAACCATTTATACATTGCTACAACACTGTATATATATAATATGACATTTGTAATGTCTTTATTGCTTTGAAACTTCTGTATGTGTAATGTTTACTGTTAATTTTTATTGTTTATTTCACTTTTGTATATTATCTACCTCACTTGCTTTGGCAATGTTAACACATGTTTCCCATGCCAATAAAGCCCCTTGAATTGAATTGAGAGAGAGAGAGAGAGAGAGAGAGAGAGAGAGAGAGAGAGAGAGAGAGAGAGAGAGAGAGAGAGAGAGAGAGAGAGAGAGAGAGAGAGATACAGAGAGAGATACAGAGAGAGAGATACAGAGAGATACAGAGAGAGAGATACAGAGAGATACAGAGAGATACAGAGAGATACAGAGAGAGAGATACTGAGAGAGATACTGAGAGAGAGATACAGAGAGAGAGATACAGAGAGAGAGATACTGAGAGAGAGATACTGAGAGATACTGAGAGAGAGATACTGAGAGAGAGAGAGAGAGAGAGAGACAAGCTATGGGGCCCTCCTCAGTGCTTTATTGAGATTGCAGTGGTGCCAGACAGGCGAGGCTTCAACATAACATACCACTGAGGCTGTGTGGAAAGCACACCCAGGGTGACACTAATTGATTTCAACCCCAAATCTCCAAATTGACCAGATAATATTAGATACATCCAAGCTGTTCAAACTATCAACATTTATTCAACCATTTGTACATTGTTACAACACTGTATATATATAATATAACATTTGTAATGTCTTTATTGTTTTGAAACTTCTGTATGTGTAATGTTTACTGTTAATTTGTATTGTTTATTTCACTTTTGTATAATATCTACTTCACTTGCTTTGGCAATGTTAACACATGTTTCCCATGCCAATAAAGCCCCTTGAATTGAATTGAATTGAATTGATAGAGAGCAGAGAGAGCAGAGCAGAGAGCAGAGAGAGAGCGATAGAGAGCAGAGAGAGCAGAGCAGAGAGAGAGATAGAGAGCAGAGAGAGCAGAGCAGAGAGAGCGAGAGATAGAAAGCAGAGAGAGAGCAGAGAGAGAAGTTGAGAGAGCAGAGAGAGAGATAGAGAGCAGAGAGAGAGATAGAGAGCAGAGAGAGAGAGAGAGCAGAGAGAGAGAGAGAGCAGAGAGAGCAGAGAGCAGAGATGGAGAGCAGAGAGAAGGAGAGCAGAGAGAGCAGAGAGAGAGATAGAGAGCAGAGAGAGAAGTTGAGAGAGAGTAGAGAGCCTTAGAGAAAGAGAGCAGAGAGAGAGAGAGCAGAGAGAGCAGAGAGAGCAGAGAGAGCAGAGAGAGAGATAGAGAGCAGAGAGAGCAGAGAACAGAGAGAGAGAGAGAGAGAGAGAGCAGAGAGAGAGAGAGAGAGTGTGTGTCTATAATCTCCCTCTCTGATGATGACGTCACAGGGTTCCTCTCCTAGAAGACAGTCCTCTGGTCTGGAGAGATTCCACCGGGCCGCATCACAACACTATGTTGCTATAGTGACCCTGCATTACAACACTCTGTTGCTATAGTGACCCTGCATCACAACACTCTGTTGCTATAGTGACCCTGCATCACAACACTATGTTGCTATAGTGACCCTGCATCACAACACTCTGTTGCTATAGTGACCCTGCATTACAACACTGTTGCTAGAGTGACCTTGCATTACAACACTCTGTTGCTATAGTGACCCTGCATCACAACACTATGTTGCTATAGTGACCCTGCATCACAACACTCTGTTGCTATAGTGACCCTGCATTACAACACTGTTGCTAGAGTGACCTTGCATTACAACACTCTGTTGCTATAGTGACCCTGCATCACAACACTATGTTGCTATAGTGACCCTGCATTGCAACACTATGTTGCTATAGTGACCCTGCATTACAACACTGTTGCTAGAGTGACCTTGCATTACAACACTCTGTTGCTATAGTGACCCTGCATTACAACACTCTGTTGCTATAGTGACCCTGCATCACAACACTCTGTTGCTATTGTGACCCTGCATCACAACACTCTGTTGCTATAGTGACCCTGCATCACAACACTCTGTTGCTATAGTGACCCTGCATCACAACACTATGTTGCTATAGTGACCCTGCATCACAACACTCTGTTGCTATAGTGACCCTGCATCACAACACTCTGTTGCTATAGTGACCCTGCATTACAACACTGTTGCTAGAGTGACCTTGCATTACAACACTCTGTTGCTATAGTGACCCTGCATCACAACACTATGTTGCTATAGTGACCCTGCATTACAACACTCTGTTGCTATAGTGACCCTGCATCACAACACTCTGTTGCTATAGTGACCCTGCATCACAACACTCTGTTGCCAATTTGTAAGTCGCTCTGGATAAGAGCGTCTGCTAAATGACTTAAATGTAAAATAGTGACCCTGCATCACAACACTATATTGCTATAGTGACCCTGCATTACAACACTCTGTTGCTATAGTAACCCTGCGTCACAACACTATGTTGCTATAGTGACCCTGCATTACAACACTCTGTTGCTATAGTGACCCTGCATCACAACACTCTGTTGCTATAGTGACCCTGCATTACAACACTCTGTTGCTATAGTGACCCTGCATTACAACACTCTGTTGCTATAGTAACCCTGCATTACAACACTCTGTTGCTATAGTGACCCTGCATTACAACACTCTGTTGCTATAGTAACCCTGCGTCACAACACTATGTTGCTATAGTGACCCTGCATTACAACACTCTTTTGCTATAGTGACCCTGCATCACAACACTATGTTGCTATAGTGACCCTGCATTACAACACTCTTTTGCTATAGTGACCCTGCATCACAACACTATGTTGCTATAGTGACCCTGCATCACAACACTCTGTTGCTATAGTGACCCTGCATCACAACACTATGTTGCTATAGTGACCCTGCATTACAACACTCTTTTGCTATAGTGACCCTGCATCACAACACTATGTTGCTATAGTGACCCTGCATCACAACACTCTGTTGCTATAGTGACCCTGCATTACAACACTCTGTTGCTATAGTGACCCTGCATTACAACACTCTGTTGCTATAGTAACCCTGCATTACAACACTCTGTTGCTATAGTGACCCTGCATTACAACACTC